>NW_016908612.1:147785-170647 GCF_001483705.2 Eufriesea mexicana | reverse complement strand
AAATGGCTGTAACAATTTAATAGCATTTTCCTCTCTTATTTATGCAACAAAATTAGCTCACCACGATATTTGTCGTTAATCATATAATATAAAGGCACTTTTGAGTAGGCATTTGCAATATAAATTAACTTCCTTTTGAACATCAGTGCTTCTACGTTATGGAGACACCTTCGATTATCTTCTGGATAGTATATACAACGTTAATCACACTCTATTGTGTAACTACATACACATCGAGTATAGCCAAATAATATCGCCAGAATGAAAAAGCAGTCCATTTCACACGAACGATAAATCTTGCTGGGACCAGTCGAAAATCTTCGAGGGGGATGATACGATCTAATTAGGTGGGAAAACGCAATGATGATTGTAGAATGGAAAACAAGCGGGATCATTATCATCGCCGGTCTAGACACACATTTATAGCACCATCGGGAAAAATAGCGACGATAAGTGTGCGTGTATATAGTATACGAATACTATTTTATTTATTAAATGGGCCATGCGAAAAGGTTCTTCCGGATCGCTATGCTGGTCGGCATACACATTTTATCGGCTTTAATTGGACGCCACCGCATACTCCCGGTTAATTAATACGAAAAATTGCCAATGTTAATATCGCATGCATTACCTATTTGAAACGGTCTGTTGCATCGACGCACAGACCGATGCAGCACGAAGGGTCACCTGAACGGCAGTTCATACAGTGAGGGTGATATTAACGTATTTTGTTGTAATTATCGAACAGTCACTCGTGGTAAACGTTCCGCGATTCTCATTCGCCGATTATACCATTGTCTCGATGATTCTTCTTGCATCCTGCCGTTTCAAAACGCACCCTCAAACGTGCGATCGATTCGACGCCATACGCCGTGATTATGCTACTCGATCATCGGTGAACTCGCAGCGTCGATCGGGTAATTTCACGGTGAGATTTTCAGGTGGGATTCGAAAACTATCGAGAGTCGCGAGTTTACGGTTAGTTAGCCAAGGTATGAATCGACGAGCCGATTAAACTGCGCAAAATCACTTCTTCCATTTGAGAACCCCGCCGAGGGCGGGTAAATAACGAATTGAAAATCAATGGTATTACGAGATTATGCGTTTATTGGTAGAGAGCTAGTAGAGTTACCGATGCCCAGAGCAGTAATATCAAGTAATTGCGTAAACGCACCCGGATCCCTCTGCGTGCCTCTACCCCCAAACCAAACTCGCCAATGTGATCACCCATCCGTGGAGTTTCGCGCATTCGTGCGATCGTTCGTGATGTTTAAAATAATTATCCAGATATTTCGCTACCTTTTTTTTTTTTCGGCTTGTCGGATGCTGATTGTTGGCCTTTTATTGGATATCGATTTTGGGAAACAAATGCGAGGGAGGGAGGGAAACGTTTCGCTGCTAGAGATCGCGATGCTGGGGATGAACGCTTTTATGTAAGGACACGTATTAAAATTTTTATTAACAAAATCTATTAAGAAAGTTAAAGTGATTGTCTTTAGAGGAATTTATATGACTATTTCTCTTCTTTTTGATAAGTTTTATTTTTAATAGATTGTTAAGTGTGTAACAGTATTCTTGTGAAATTTGAACTTCGTATTTTGACAATTAGGATAAATAATCGAAGTTTGGCCTCTATTGGAACTAAAAATTGTGACGCAATTTACTAGATTCGTTATTTTGGGTTTTGGACCTTTTTTCAGAAATTACTTACATAGTTGTTTGTGACAAAATTTATGTTAATTATATTACATATGACTCTGTAACCTTTATACACTAAATTTTCAAAATTGTCTGATTAAAAAATGTACATGGTCTTTATTGTGGTATATCCCAGCTTTTTAAACTGATTCTGATTGACTAATAATTTTTGTTTGGTGAAAAGATATTCGAAATTTTCAAGAAGGGCTTCAGAAATAAGTCCTTATTATGCTATTTCATTCGAAGCTTAATGTTAATAAATTATTATTTTTCAAATTTAGTGATTATACCTCAAGTTTGGTTTGTCGTTATGAAGAATTTGAAATTTGGACAACATCGATGTGGAAACCATTTTATTTTATCAGAAAAGGAAATATTTTATTAAAAATCGACCTTTACTTCTTTGCACCAGAAAAATAAAAAATTCTGTCACGATCAGCAATAAACAAATGATTTTCTATCAAAAGCTTCTTATAATTGATTAAATTTAATAATAAATAGGATAACAAATTATGAATTATTCTATTTAACTATTTTCATTACTTCGTATATACATCTATTTAGGTCAGTATATTTAATATTATAACCTTTAATTAATAACAAACAAATAACTTTGTATTAAATATCAGTTACGATATATTAAATACGTACTTAGAAGCCTTAAATATAATAAATTGAACTATAAATAAATCAGCAATTATTAAATGATTTTAATTTTATATTATTGTATTATAATTTCGTGTAAGCACCTAGCTCAAGTAGTATATAAACTTCGACTAGCCACGTTCTCTTAAAAACCTCTTGCAACATATTGCATGTAAACTTAAGAAATCTAATAAAATAGTTATAATAATAAATACATCAATAATAAAAAGAATTATTTTAATTACGATATTCGTTATCGTAATTCCACATGAACTCATGTTAGTCATAGTCATACAAACAAATGACTTCCTATTGAAAATCTATCATGACATAATAAATATATACCTAATCTAAAATATATAATAATAACTGCAATAATAAATTAATCAATAATGAAAATAACAGTCACACTACTCTCCAACAATCTTTTACATTCTGCCAAAATCAGGACTTTCAATCACAGTTTGCCCAACTGCAAAAATACCAAAAAATATTTTCAAAGTAATTCTCTGATGATCTTTGATTTTAATTCGAAAGTGAAGGAGATGTATAGTCCCAACGATGATGGAGAAAGGTATTACTAGTACAAGCTAAGTCTGTAATTACCCCTTCTTAAACGTTTGTCACTGTTTATATTACAAACCGTAGCATTAGGTATCTTGGTGCAATATCTTGGCTGGCTCCCAGTGGCAATCAAAGTAACGTTTCCTACGAAACGATCATGCGTCACGGTCTTGTCCGACGACGTTCTCGCAATATTAGCCACCGTTGGATGTGTGTATTTCGCACATTAACGTGTTTACACAGGACTGATTCTGAGCCCCGTCCGCGACACATTGCGTGCAATATCCACTGTTTGTTCCACGGCTCGCTTAATTCGGACACCCTGTTTCCTTGTTTTCTCTGCAAATTCACTATTACGTTCGCCGCCACCCCTGGAAACGTCATGCAGAGAATATCGCGAAAGGCATTTCTCTTTTCCGTCTAGGTCAACCCTAATCAATTTAATTCTTCGAATTCGCCACAGCTTTCAGGGAAATTGCACGGTAGTTTATTTATAGCTTCGTTGCCTTTAGGTGAAAGGGTTTTGAACTTATGGTAATGGTCCGTAAAAGTATGTCAATTATTACTAATAAAAGTTTTAATAGGTGTAATAGTTACGAATAAAATATTCAATCGCTGTTAGGATGTATTATAGCTTCTGACGTGAATCGAAGAAAGTATAATATAATTGTAAAATTGATAGTAAAGTAGATACGTTTATATTGAAAATACATACAGTAGTATGATAATAAAAAAAAAAAAATAATTAGAAGATATAGTATTTAATCCTTTATAACTCCATATTACATGGTAATTTTTTAATCTCTATATTTTTCGATCCTGATTTTATTTATTTACAAATATTTTATTATATTTATTATGCTACTGTACTATTATAAATGCTAATACTGGACAATGCGCCGAATTTTCTTGTTAATAGCCAAAAAAGATTCTGGTTATAGATGATTAAGAAAGAAATCTTTTGATTCCTCGAATTTTCAAAAATTTTCAGAAATATTGCACATTGCACATTAGTTCATTCATAGTTCTTTTGGCTATGGATAAATAGAATGGTTAGTAGAATTACGATAATAATTAATAATTGAACGTTAATAATCAATAGTGTAATTATGACTGATAAGAAATTTAATCATTGTTAATTGAATAATCGATAATAATATAAATAAATAAAATGTCGTATAAATGTCAAATGTAATCTTAAATGTAGTGATTGAATGAACTGTGTTGTAACTGGAAAGTGGATGTAGATATTCCATTTGTTATACATATAATAATAATTGAAGGAATATGAATCTACTTTCTCAATATTTCTTAAGTATCATAAATACTAAAAGCTATATAAATAATAAATTATATTTTATGCTAAAATAATAAATATTAGAAAACAGCAATTTAAATTTCAATTAAGATATATATGTATTTAATTATATTTCTACAATATTTTTTGAGATGCTTTTTACTATATCAAGTAAAACAATTGGGGCAGCAATTTTGAAGAAGGATAAATCACGGAATAATACAAAATAATTAATGACGAATTTTAGTTTTATTTCAAATTATAAATTTGCAGTTTGCAGCGAAAATTCTCGACCGTTGAATGAAAATACGAGAATCGAAAATATTACCGGTAAATTTAGATAAGTATACCGATATGTTAGTATAACTATTTTTGTATCACCATTTGCATAAGGATTACGATAGTATAACCGAAGAGTACTGGAATTATATCGATATTTCATATTGTGTTGACAACTTAAGGGGGGATCTTGGTTAGACAGGAAGCAAAATCAATATTTTTTGATTACCCTAATCAATAGTACAACATTCCTAGAGTATATTTCCAAATTTTCAATGTAATCCTCAAAATATTAAAATTAAAATTATAATATAATATTATATTACTTTTTTCAAATTGGTGGGAAAAATATCTCAATAACTAGATTACCAATTTACTTGGAATTTAGCATACGTTTACTATGATACATATATCAGTCGACGAATATATAAATTAAACAAAATAAATAACTTATTTCAACCCTTTTATACACAAATAATCGTAAAATTTTTGCGAAAACATCGAATTCTTCTTCAAAGTGGCCTAGACTTAACAATTTTCAACTTTTCCATATTTCTGAAGACTCATCGACTAATTACATTTACATAGAGCAAGAAACCTGTTTCTTTTCCTGTTTTGATCAAATAGGGGAGGATCTACAGTTCCCGCCAATTTCAAATCTCGTCATCGAGGCGCTACAAATACCTTATTATAACTCCAAATTGCAATATTTTTTAAAATGCAAAAATAATATTTTTCATACTCCTACAGTTACTTAATAAAACCCCATAATTTGCAAATCGATCAATTAAATACATTCTTCGAAAAAAATTCCCAAAGATACGATCATTTTCAGAGTTCTACAGCAAGATCCCCCTTAACACTTTGGGGCACGCTGTGATTAATTGTCCCACCTTTTTGATGCACCGTAATGCATGATGGGACATTTTTAGTCCCACCTCAAAATATTGCAATAGCTGCATGCGCATACGTTTATATTTCGTCTTATTTACATAAAGCAGTACAGGTTCATCAATTAGTTCTCCTAGTTTTATGTGAGAAATCGTAAAAGTAAGTTAAACACATTGCGTATCGCATAGACATTTCTAATATTAGGCTGTCCCATAAGTTTCTTCCTTTTTTTTGATGCGAAATCAATAGACGATATTTGTTGTTTAAGGTTGATTTACTGTGTTATATATGAACCGTTTTGCTCTATTACCTTCTTCCATCTCCCAGGAAGCCTCATTATTCCCTCTTTCCAAAATCGTTGAGACTTACTTGCAAAATTGACGAGGTCCGTATCCGTCGTTGCTGGGCGGCCGCTGCGGTCTTCATCTTTCAAATCAAAATTGCCAGCTCTAAATTTCTTAAACCAATTGCGGACGGTTCTAATAGTCGTAGTACCACTCCCATGAACGGTGCAAATCTCGTCTGCAGTGTCCTCTGCACTGCTACCTTTTTTAAAGCAATGAAGAATAACATGCCGCAAATGCTTCTTTCGGCTATCCATATCGAACGTCGTAGAAAAAGATTTTAAAAGAGACTCTGTCACCAACGAAACGTACTTTGAAAGAGCTGTGAGACGACTGAAATCGATGCCATAAACGGACAATAGATAAGTCTGCATGTTAACAAACATAGCCGGCTCGAGGACATACATAGCGTGGCGCGGAAAAGACTTATGGGACACCCTAATACATACGCCGGGGACAGTGCGTTGACATCTAAGGCCCATAACAGATGGCGCGCGAAACACGAGAAAACTCGTGAGCGGTACGCAACTTGTAAATTTTCATAAAAATTGGTTCTATACCGATTTTGTTTCGTTTAAAACGCAATATAATTTCTATGCAACGTGGGTCTATTTTATTATCCGAAATCCTGTGCTGCAAAGAGTTAAACCTATAAACTAATCGACACTTAACCTAATAATCTCCCATACTATCACTATTGCAAATAGTCCTATCCTAGCTAATGACACATTCGATGAAAACAACCTCGCACAGCTCGTTACCCCTACACCGACGAAGGAAGGTAAGACCGGGATCTCGGCCGTGGCACAATTATACGGCGCGAAGCAAGGGTGAGAACAATGGAGTAGGGGATGAAGACCAGCAGAGGTGGCGCTGCGGATAGTGGTAATTCCGTCACACCGTAAAGGTTGCTTTTTATCGTCCCCATCCTGCACGCCCATCCAACGAGATCCTGCGAGGTCCGCGTCAGACGCCAAGGTATTCCGCGTTTTCTCTCGTATTCCAGCCTTCGCTTCTCACTTGCGCCCGTTTTACACGTGCCGGTTGATTGTCCAGGTTTTATTATCACTCGTTGGTCCCCGACTACTCGTTCATTCGGCGTATACGCCCGTGGTCACGGAAACGATCCGCTACTGGCCCTGGCCGCGGAAATAAAAGCGGCAGTTAATCGTTTTCCGACACTCTGTTGCGCGATCCTGGCTCGGCCTGTTTTTATCGCATCGTTGCATATCAAACATTGAATATTTCATTCCGGGTCGAGATTCGCCGGTTCTTCAGCCTCGCCAACGTTGCTCTTCGAGTACCTGGGGATTATTCCGTTAAGTCCAGTCGAGCTTCCCTGACATTTCCGCGATGGCGGCGAACTGGGGTTCTGATTTGCCGTGATTGATCTCCTATTTCTTAATTTTTTAAACGGTTGATGTTAGAAGATTATAGCGAAGGAGGAGTAGGGTAAATATCGGTAAAATATTGTAGGAGTTAGTGTGGGAATAAGTGGAGCATTAAATATTAATAATAGTAGAAAGATGATGTAAATTTGGAAAGTGAATGTTAAAGTAAATTAAAAATTAAATTTTGTATTGAGAAAATAAATAGTAATTAAAATTGGAATATCTATGACAGCAAGGTAAATTTAAAAATTGAAATTAAGTATTAAGAGAGCGAATGTAATAGTAATTAATTAATATCAGTGGAAATAAGAGGAATAAATATGTATAATAAAGTAAATATAGTAAATTCAAGGTTAGTAGAAATAACAAAATATACCTAATAATAATTTATTCTTCGAAATATTTTAAGCAGATGAGGTCAACAATTGAATTTTATTTCTTTTTTAATTATGATTGTATACCTTTATGATCATGAAAAATACAACAAAATTTTACGTAGAAAACAATATTTCGCATTAATAAAATAAATAATTGAATAATTGAAATAGTGTATATTAAAGTAAGCTGAAAAATAAAGTTCGCATTAATAATAAAAATAATAATTAAAATTGGAGTGTCTATGATAACAAACTAAATTTTAAAATTGAAATTCAATATTAAGAGAGCGAATGTAATAGTAATTAATAAATATCGGTGGAAAAGAAAAAGTAATTATCAGTGGAAATAAGAGGAATATATATGTATAATAACAGAGTAAATAGTAAATTCAATATTAGTAGAAATAAGAAAATATACTTAATAACAATTTATTTTTCGAAATATCTTAAGCAGATGAGGTCAACAATTGAATTTTATTTCTTTTTTAATTATGATTGTATAACTTTATAATAGTGAAAAATACGGTAGAATTTTACATACAAAACAATATTAAATTTTTCTATTACTTTATCGTAAAATAAAATCCCAAACATACATTACGATATATTCAGAATACGAACAGGTACGTAACTTTGGGGATCTATTTGGGCCCCCGTCAAAAAATTGCTTCGTATAACACACATTACTATATCATGTTCCATGTGCATATATATTTTTATTAAAATAAGAATCTATTATTTAGGCAAATTTCCATGTGACACAGTAAAACGATACTTTTTCACCCCCATTATATTGCATATACCTAATGAAGAAAATAAATATTAACCCTTTATACTCGACGATCTTTTCGTTACAAAAGAGTCCAGAAGTTCGAAGATTTTCTGCTACAAAGCTAACGTTATTTTTTAGAACAGTAAATAGAAATTTGTATAATAATTAACACATAGAATTATTTAATTTCAATATCTCGCACACTACTTCGTTATCTTGAATTTGATACATCGATTAATATCGATCTTCGAAATTTTATTGGGGGTCACTGAAGGTCTTCTCTCGAGTGCAAAGGGTTAAAACTAGATTTAGACATTCGGTTTTTAAATGCGGTTTTTAAATAAGAAGGAAAATACAAAATTTTTTAGCGAATCTCAGATTTTGGTGTCGTCTGGACTGGTTCATCTTGCATCACCCACGATCTTTTCCGATTAACGTTGTTATAAACTATCCACTTTTCGTCGCCAGTTATCAGTCGTTTCAGAAATCCATCAATTTCGTTGCGTTTCAGAAGCGAATCGCAGATGCTAATGCGTTGCGTCAAATGAATTTCCTTAAGCTGATCGAGTTTCTTGACACAGCCAAGCCGTTTTAATTTTTTTTTTAATGCATGTACGCGATACATTGAGCTTCTCTGCAATCTCACGTGTCGTGCTATGACGATCTGAATCGATAATGGCCTCGATATGGGTCTCATCAACTTCAACTGGACGGCCAGATTGTTGCGCATTTTTCAGTGAAAAATCACCAGAATGAAATTTGGCAAACCAATTTTGACACTGTCTTTCTTTCAAGGCTTCATTCCCATTTACGGCACATAACTTCTTGCGTGCTTGCGACGCGTTCTTGCCTTTTCGGAAATAAAACAATAAAATATGTCCGAAATTCGCGTCTTGTTCTTCCATTTTTAAATTGGGATAAAAACGAAACTAAATAACTAATCGATACAATTTTTCAACTAAATTAAAGGCGGAAGTCCAAACAACGAGAAAACAATATGAGTTAGGTGCCTTGAACACGTTGATAAAATAAAAGAATGTGCAAAAGCCATCATCGCAATCACTTAGTTGCCACCCCAATACTACGTATACTGAAATCGTCAATGACCAATAACAATCTCTCCAATTTTCCGCGTCACGACCGCGACTTAAATTATCAAAAAGAAGAAAACATCCCCCGCCGTTAATTAACATTTAAAACGAAGCATTGACCTGCGTAATTATCCGATTTATTGAAACGCTTTCATAAGTAAAAGTAGCCGGAGTGCGCATGCAGCGGCGCGTATGATTTTTCCGTTGCGTATTGTTTAAACGTTGCCATCAATATTTGACGGGGAAAAGCAGAGCGGCGAGTATAAATTATTGGAAAAGAAGGAGAGACAGACGGACAGGGTGGAAAAACGAGGGTGGCGGAGTGGCGTGCAGCACGGCAGCGGGCAGCAAATGGAATTAGCGGGCAGTTTAGTTGGGCCGAGTCGCGAAATAGAGGTTGCATTTTTACGGTCGTATTAATATGGTTGGAAACATACTATGATCGGGCTTGTAATGCAGCCCTGGGGGCCCGTGTGATATGATACATTTGCTTTGCATACAGGATAGCGAGAGGCGGCGCCGGAAGAGGAGGTCGCTGGTTCGTAACCGACGAGAGAAATGACGGGGTTGGAGAGAAAGAGAGCGAGAAAGTGTGCGCGAATACAAACGTGTTTGCATTTCATAACAAGTTACGAACACACCGAACCGGCCCGCAATCGACGGGGGTGGTATCGATGGTGTTTGCTTGTATCTATTCGAGCGATGCGCCACCAATTATGCCTGTTTATTGCGAAACGCTCAGTTCGTTCGCACCTTCGCTTCGAATTTACATTGCCAAATGTACATACGCGTTTTTCCAGCAGAATAATTATCCAAACGAATATTTTAATCTTCTCGTTTACACCTTTTTCGCTTTTTATTCCTTCCCTCCTTTCTTCGGCTTGGTTATATCGAGTAATAACGGGTGTCGGGATTGGAACGTCATATTTTTAAATTAATCCTTTGCGTTAGGTTGAAGCGATGAGTTTTATATCTTACTGTTCTTCGTCTCTGTACTAAACAATATTCTTAATTGGAATTATTTTTTATTGATCACAATGGTCGTTGTATTATTTAATAGAACCGTGTTTCTTTGAATTTTGATCATTTCATGTTAATATTATTTTTCGTTAGCTCGATGTGTTAGTGAATATTAGGGACAGGTTTCTCGAAATATTGAAATTTTAATAGTAATTAAGGTAGTGTATAAAATCGTTTACAATGTACCCGTGTCGCTATTAGTGGTATTTTTTGAAAGAATAATTATAAAACTAGTAATAACAATATTAATATTATATTAGTAAATAGTATAACAGTTTGTAATAATAATCTTATAATAATAGTATCCCTATTGCTATCAATGGTATTTTTTAAAAGAATAATTCTGAAACCTACACTAACAATATTAGTATCATACTAGTAAATAATATAACAGTTTATAATAATAATCTTATAATAATAGTACCCGTGTTGCTATTAATGGTATTTCTTGAAAGAATAATTCTAAAACTAGTAATAACAATATTAGTATTATACTAGCAAATAGTATAACAGTTTATAATAATAATCTTACAATAATAATACCCATGTCGCTATTAATGATATTTTTTGAAAGACTAATTCTAAAACTAGTAATAACAATATTAATATTATATTAGTAAATAGTATAACAGTTTATAATAATAATCTTATAATAATAACACCCGTGTCGCTATTAATTGCATTTCTGAAAGAATAATTCTAAAACTAGTAATAGCAATATTAATATTATACTATTAAATAATATAACAACTTGTAATAATAATCTTATAATAATAGTTCCGGTTTCACTATTAATTTTATTTTTTGAAAGACTAATTCTGAAGCTATTAATAACAATATTAATATTATACTAATAAGCAGTATAACCGTTTATAATAACAATCTAATAATAATAGCACAATGATTTTGTTATTAGTACCATAACAATTATCAGTATTATTACTATTGTAATATCAATATCATAGTAATTCTATATCAAGTTTAACGCTAATGATAATAATATCAGTATTACCGATGCTAATACTAATAACCAATTGCAACCAATACCAATGATAATATTAGCATATTATTACAATAGCGATAGCATAATTAATAGCTTATAACAATAACAGAAAATTTTCTCATTAGCATCGTAATAATTACCAATATTATTATTAGTATTACAATAGTGATAGCATAATTAATAGCTTATAACAATAACAGAAAATTTTCTCATTAGTATCTTAATAATTATCAATATTATTATTACCGTAATAATAATAGTAACACTAACAAACCCCCCATAACAACTCAACAATTCCTCAACGTCTGCTAACATCGCCCACGAAATCATAACACGAAAACAGAATCTCATCGAGAAATATACTTCTCAAAACTCGGCTCACCGCCAGCCGCAATACCACAAAGAGTCAAAAACGATCAACATCTGCGAACGTTCGCGCACTCGTTCCATCCAATCAGCGAGCAACCAAAAAGGACGTATATGGCCGGTGTTTCGAAACAAACAATTATACCAGGCGCGGGGATCAATTTTAAAAATTGTTCACTGAGCATTTCTTCCGCCAGGTACAACTTCGGACACGCGGCGTTGCCCTCAAGGGTGGCACCACGCCGTGCGATCGAGTTGTCCAGGACAATGGTACTTGTTACGAAGGCAACGAGATGTCACCGACCGTGAATTAGCGCTGTGGTTGAGGTCGAGCTGGGGTCCCGGCACCGGGCAAGGGCTCTGTCAAAGGGGTGACACGCGATCGAAAACGAGCCAGGAGGAATTCTTTTCTTGCGTATTCGGGTACAGATGCTCTTTATCGAAACACATGGTACGTCGTGGTAGCTCAAGGCTCCTCCACCGGTCCAGGATTTATATCCTATCGAACTGACATGGCGAATGCACAGGGTCACGTCTACGTGAATCATCCCCCGGCTCGGCTGGCCCCGCGAAACCTGAGATGCTTTACGAAGGATTTCCGTCAGGATATGACGAATTTCCCAGACTGCCAGTAACCGTAAGTCATGCTACCTAATTATGGGGATTAGCCGAGTTTTCGCGTCAGAGCAGTCGTCGATGATTATTAACACTTCATCGAACAAATGGTTTTGTGGGCTGAATGTCAGTTGAATTATTTCATTTTATGGGTTAGATATTTGTATTTACCATTCTCCTTGAGAATTATGGCGAATATTGTAGTGATTTGGTGAGCTTCTGATGCGTCCTGTCGAAGTGGACAGGAGTGGAATTATAAAGTATAATATTTAACATATTTTGTCGTATTTAATATAGAAATGAATAAATTGGTGAAATTTCATAATTTGTATATGTTTGTTTGAGTATAAAATGATTTTAAGGTACCTGTAAAATGGTTTCCTAATACAGTCGAAGTTGTGCAAAGGGTTATATTGGAACAAAAATCGTAAAGTGGTTGTAAGACAATAATATTAAATGCGAAATTTTTAATGGAAGTTTTAAAATGGGCATTTGGGATATGGTAGGTTTAGTGTTAATTAGAGTGACATCATGAAAATGAAGAAATATATATAGTTGCGATCGTATTTGAATAAAAATTGATATTAACTTCGATAGAGATTACTGCTTATTTTCAACAATAAAATAAAAAGTGTGAAACAAATTGTTATAACTGTGATAGTGTATTGCGAGTATAGACTATTACTATTTTTCTATATTCTGTTTTCTTCTTCTTATGTGTTATTATTTTGTATTGTAATACGAAATAATTAATTTAATTCACTGGAATACTAAATAAATTAAATACCATTATAACGATGATAAATACAACAATTAATAAATAAAATAATACATAATATGGTTAAATTTCGCATCACTTGATTAATAGTTATCGTTAGGATTTACTAATCAGAGTGCACTCATAATTTTCGTAGCTGTATTCAAAATTCATGGTGAAATGACATAATTGCTCATAATAGTCGATGATATATTTATGAATTTACTTCTAAATATCAGTAAATTATTACAATTTTTTGACAATTTAGAATTAGTAAAATTAATAAATTAAATAATTTAAGAAATACTATTATAGTAACAATAATAATAATATTGACTTCAATTATTTTATATAATTTAAAACAGTTTCTTTCTCAAATCAGGGATTGAACAATGAATTCTCCTGAATGTTGTATATATTATTACAATTTTATATAACGTATACACAATTACTTTGATTAACGAAACAATAGTACAATACGTATTACGCTTCAACAAAATTTAGCAAAAAGTCTCACCCTCTTCAAAGCGACAGTGAACCTAACTTCCTGAAAACGATATTCGCAGAGCTTCGTTAAATTGACCAGTTCTTGGAAAAATTAAAAAAGGAAATCTTCATCGGCAATTTAAAGCAGGACCTCGATACTCCGTACTTAGGGGTTAGTAAAATCTGCGCTGCACATCCGCAGATATTTGCCTGGATAGGAGTAGTTATCTATTGGCAGATGAACACATGGTGCATGGTTACGGTGAGTGAATACGGCACCCTCTGTTTGGATTACGGACCCGAGGCTTCGTCGGTGTCTATAAACAGAAATGAAGGAGAGGCAGGCAGTAGCCTCGTCCTTGCGACCGCTATGACAGATTGAGAGGAAGGCATCGTCCTTTGGTGACCAACGAGGCGTCTCGCCACCTATACCCACCCTTGGCGCGAGACAAAAGCGGCTGTAGTCCATTTCGTTGTACGTGCATCATAACATCCATCTAGCCTCGACGTTTCCACTGATCGTATGGTGTCAAGCTCCTCGACATTCGCGTAAGTCGTCTGGTGATAACCAGTTCGCTCCGACCTCGCACACCTGTTAGGTTTTCGGGGTTGAGCAAGCGCTGAAAATAAAAATAAACGGAGAAGAGATGGAAGATACTGATTGTACATTATTCTGACGACAATATGATGATATAACGTTGTGTGCGTTGAATTTTATCCTTTCTTATGTTAAAAATTGTGTCAGATTATTAGAATTATGGTTACGTATCGTGTTCATCTTTTTATAATTTAGTTTAGTTACCTGTTATAGTCACCTATATAGTTATGTTTCTGTAATTTAATTTAGTTAGGTGTTATAGTTACTATCATGATTACAATTCACATATAGTTGTATAATATAGTAGTATGTTGTTCCATGTTTCTATAATTTAATTTGTTGTTCTTATTATTATAATTTTAATTTAATTTAGTTACCTGTTATAGTCACGTATATAATTATGTTTTTTATAATTTTAATTTAATTTAGTTACCTGTTATAGTCACGTATATAATTATGTTTTTGGAATTTAATTTAGTTAGGTGTTGCAGTTACCATCATGGTTACAGTTCACATATAGTTGTATAATATAGTAGTATGTTTTTCTATGTTTCTATAATTTAATTTGTTGTTCTTATTATTATAATTTTAATTTAGTTTAGTTACCTGTTATAATTATCGATATAGTTATGTTTCTGTAAATTAATTTAGTTAGCTGTTTTAAATACTTACATGATTATAGTTCACATATAGTTGTAGAATATAATCATATGTTTTTCTATGTATCTACAATCTACAATAATTTGTTTTTATTATTATAATTATAATTTAGTTTAGTTACCTGTTATAGTCACCTATATAATTATGTTTTTGTAATTTAATTTAGTTAGGTGTTGTAGTTACCATCATGATTACAGTTCACATATAGTTGTATAATATAATAGTATGTTGTTCTATGTTTCTATAATTTAATTTGTTGTTCTTATTATTATAATTTTAATTTAGTTTAGTTACCTGTTATAGCTACCATCATGATTTCAGTTCACATATATTTGTATAATATAGTAGCATGTTTCTATAATTCAATTTGTTGTTCTTATTATTATAATTATGATTTAGTTTAGTTACCTGTTATAGTTACCTATAGAGTTATGTTTCTGTAATTTAATTTAGTTAGCTGTTATAGTTACCATCATGATTACAGTTCACATATAGTTTTATAATATAGTAGTATGTTTTTCTATGTTTCTATAATTTAATTTCTTGTTCTTATTATTATAACTTTAATTTAGTTTCGTTACATGTTATAGTTACCTATAGAGTTATGTTTCTGTAATTTAATTTAGTTAGCTGTTATAGTTACCATCATGATTACAATTCACATATAGTTTTATAATATAGTAGTATTTTTTTCTATATTTCTATAATTTAATTTGTTGTTCTTATTATTATAACTTTAGTTTAGTTTAGTTACCTGTTATAGTTATCTATATAGTTATGTTTCTGTAATTTAATTTAGTTAGCTGTTTTAATTACCTACATAGTTTTATTTCACATATAGTTGTATAATATAGTCATACGTTTCACTATGTCTCTCCTTGTAGGGTAACCATTGGTGTTGTGTGTAATCTAAACAACACCTAGTGACTAATTAAGTGTCTATAGGTATGGTAGTTGTCAGTGTGAACAAAACAATCGAATTGTAAACACGTGTGTGCTGTTACATAAAAAGTATAAACATTTAGAATGTATTATATTCTATACTATATACTACATTTATATACTCCAATTTAATTTATTGTTTTTATTATAAGCGATCGAATCGTTGCTTTGTTATTATTCACGAATTAACAATTAATTATCAAGAAAACAGTCATTACGTAGTAGTTGAAGGAAATGAAATAACACTTGTTTATTTGTATCATAAAATGTTTCTATTTGTTATTACTATTATTGCACGAGTAATACTGCTCGTTTTAATTACATTTTCATACGACGTTTATACGACGTCCACATTTGATGGGAATATAATCCATGGCTGTATAGCCACTGCTCAGACTATTGTACGAAACATAATCAAAAGTAATACCGTATAGGGATGATTTCATGTGCTTATAAAGGTAGACGCGCTACGTAAGGTACCTGCGATACTGTTGCAAACAACGGTCGTTCAGATATGAGAATGACAATGCCTGGCGACCAAAATGCACGTTAGAGACGCCTAACTGCCCTCTCTTATTGAAACATCATCTCTGCTTACCGGTATGGAAACGACCGTTGACAGTTATCCGTAAAGCGAATGTCCTCAAGATATTGCTTACTCGCCATCTTTTGTTCCAGCGAATTCTAACGATCGTTTGCTTTTCCTCTTTTCGCTAGATATTATGAACATTCCGAAATACTATATTTACATTACTTATACAATTATTTATTCATAACAAAAGGGAAAATCACAGAATTACAACAGTACAGGATAGTTCAATTTTAGTAGTTTTTCAAATTGTATATGTCTTTCGAATTCCCTATATCTGCATTTTATAATAAATTGAATTTTATTAATGCTTTTTATTTCAATAAAATAACGTATTACGATATTTACTTTGTGATTGTATTTATGGGAAGCAGGAGAGTCATGCTTTGGAAATTTAACTTAAGTATTTAATTTTCATCAGCTTTCCAAATTGTATATTGAATTTTCTATGTCTGCATTGCGTCATAAATCGAATTTTATAAACACCTTTTATTTAAATAAAAGAACGTGTTAATATATTTACTTTGTGATTGTAATTATGGGAAGTAGAAGAATCGTGCTTCGGTAATTTAGCTTCAATTTTGTTTATAATATTGATATGGAGTACTGTATAAATTTTCAATTTCAATTTTCTCGAAAGGCGAGGTTTAAAGGAAAAATTTTATATTTCCTTTCCGATTTATTTTCACACGTAGAATTACTTCTTGTCCAGTCTTACCACCAATTATCACACATCTTTTCTGTATTATTACATTTTCAATTTTTTAAAAGTCGCAATTTATTTATTAAACATAGCAAAAGCAGAAATCTTTAAAGCCAATCACTTTTATTCGCTGACTTATTCTTGGATTTTTGTTTCTTAACTGTTTAAGTACCATAGGCACAAACCCCTTTCTCGTTTTGACAATTGCCAAACGTCATAATAGCATTAGTCCCATTCCTGTCAGTGGATCAAGTGGTTAAAAAGGATTTTTCTTTTAAGAATACAGTAGAATATAGTGTACAATAATATAATAAAATACTCGGTGGGTACATTACGAGCTATATGAATTATTGTAGAAAATCGTACTGTACATAAATTTTTCTCTCGAGTAGTATACTTAAAACGATTATTGCAATGTCAATTCTATCTCTTATGTTCTATCAAATAGGACAGTATTTACAAAATAAATGCATATACACGAAGTTTATTAAAAGAACATATCATTAATGAATGTGTGAAATCTTTTCTTTCATTGAAATTTAATAAAAATGTAATTATACGAATTTATGTATCCCGTTTACATAGATTTTTTAAATTGAAAAATATTTTTACAAATTTAATTATTAGTCACTGTCTAAATCATCCAAAATCATATTCGAATGTCTTCGTTTTGTTGAAAGTAAATATTCATTTTCAACTGTTGAATGAGGTTCATTTACAGATTCACTCTCTTCGATGGATCTATTATCTTGTATTATTATAGTTGGTAATTGATTTTGTAATATCAGGTAATTTTTGTGTTTTACTACTTGGAGCGTTGTGCAAATGATCGCGTTATATGAAAACAATAATCGCAGTTCTTTGATGTATTATACGAGAGAAATAAGTATTATCCTAAGAGTGGTGATGTATGTCAAATTGACTCCGAATACTAGTGGTGATGTACGTGAGATTGTATCACGACAATATTAGCAATTTTCAGTCAAATTGACTTTCTATCAATAGCAATGAATCGAGGTCAAATTAATTCCAAATCAATAGGGACAACTTGACATCAAATTGACTCTCTATTTTAATAATGATGACTCGAAGTCAAATTGACTCCCTATCAACAGTGGTGACTCGAAGTCAAATTAATTCCAAATCAATAAATATAACTTGACATCAAATTGACTCCCTATCACAAGTGGTGACTCGAAGTCAAATTGACTCCCTATCAACAGTGGTGACTCGAAGTCAAATTAACTCCGTATCAATAGAGATAACTTGACTCGCTATCACAAGTGGTGACTCGAAGTCAAATTGACTGCCTATCAACAGTGGTGACTCGAAGTCAAATTAACTCCGTATCAATAGAGATGACTTGACATCAAATTGACTCCCTATCACAAGTGGTGACTCGAAGTCAAATTGACTCCCTATTAACAGTAATGACTCTAAGTCAAATTGACTCCCTATCAACAGTGGTGACTCGAAGTCAAATTAATTCCAAACCAATAAAGATAACTTGACATCAAATTGACTCCCTATCACAAGTGGTGACTCGAAGTCAAATTAACTCCGTATCAATAAAGATGACATGACTCTCTATCACAAGTGGTGACTCGAAGTCAAATTGACTGCCTATCAACAGTGGTTACTCGAAGTCAAATTAACTCTGTATTAATAGAGATGACTTGACATCAAATTGACTCCCTATCACAAGTGGTGACTCGAAGTCAAATTGACTCCGTATCGCTAGTAGTGACATGACGTCAATTTGACGTATCATTAGATACATAGATCCTTTAAGTATACCACAAGATACTTAGATCTCACCACTGACGATACGCTGTGAAATTGACGTCATATCACTACTAGCGACACGGAGTCAATTTGACTTCGAGTCACCACTGAAATATTATTTCGATTTTGTCTTAATTTTCCTGTGACTAAGTGGTAATCGCAAAGACTGTAACGACAATAACTATCGTCATCGCAACCTACTGTGCTGACACTTTTTGACGCAGGTTAGGAGTGGCGCTATCTAAACGGTTTAATCCGTCGATTAAATTCGAAAGGCAATCGAGGCAGGTTCGTTACACATTCGAGCATTAACCGATAAATGGATAAAACCAAGAAGATCGAGCCACTTGTTTCAATTGCAAACAGATGTGGTCATTGTATCACTGCGCTCACCCCCTCCTTTGTAACTCAGCCCTCTCGGCCTTTTTAGAACGCGGCTATCGTTCAAACTTGCTAAATGTAGAGATACAGTATCCACTTCGAGGGGAAACGAGGCCATCAACGAGGGTGCCGTCGGTATCCGGAGGGAGCGTCAGATTTTAGACCGCAGCAGATCGGACAAGTGCATGCTCTCTCCATTATAAACGTGCCTCTAGGCTTTACTTCGACGAGCAACGAGCCATGAAGACCTCGTCATATGTGCATTTCCTATTACGTCTGTGATCGATGGCGTACGGCATTGTTATCTCATCGAATAATTCAGTTCGTCTGCCAATACTAGCTATCTCGAGGTTCACTCGTGAAGATCTTTTGCAAGAATTTCTACGATTATCGCACGAGGTGCACGCTTATTTTCATCTTGTAATTTTTACTGTATATTGACTGACGAGGAAGAAGAGTAAATAAATAAAAATGAAGTGTGACGAACTTGGGTAGAAAAGACAATGTTCTCATAATTATATATGTGATTTTTGCTCCCATTCAAGAAGATTTATCAAGAAACTTGAAGTTAATAGATAAGAAGTTTGATCAAAATGGAAAATTTTATTTTTGTTCGATATAAGATTATATCGTATATCAAAATGAAAAATATAGGTAATTTTTGGGGTAGGTTATGCTCGTAATATCAATAAGAGCAGTTTGAATAACTGTGAGTTGAAAAATTAATATTCTCAATGTTATGGACAATTTTGACTTTGATTACAGTGAATGTAAATGTTAGAGTACATAGAAGAATTCCTAGATCCTGAAACGAATATTTACATCTGATTATGAGAATATATATTTCCCTTCTATATTTATTAGAATTTGTATATATCATATAAACATCAAAGCTTCAGTTTCAATGGAGGCTATAAAAATTATGGTTCTTTTTCTTCGTTACCCTGTGTATATTCAATAAATATTAATTATTTCAATTAATTGATTTAATTAAAATCAAGAATACGAATACCACTGATTCGAAATTTTAGATTTCTTGATAAACTTTGTTCAATAAAAACAAATAATTATTTGTAACTTTAATGTAGTATTTTTTAATAGTTTGCAGTTGGCTGATTAATTCAGAGTAATTAATGTATTTTATTAGTTGAGGCATACAAATCTTTACACAATATTCTCTCTCTTGACACGTGGTGGAATTCAGACTGACTCACTCGCTATACCACATAACAACAAAAACATGTGTTTACGCAAATTGAAGATGTCGCGATTGTATGTAAATCTAACATCTTAAACATTGTGCTAGATTTCTGCTAATCTCTAACATTTAAGATAATTAACTATTTAGTTTATTTTTATTATCTGCATATTATATATCATTATATATTAAATAATAGTACAAATTTCAATTTTAATCAAGGTTATAAATTAATTTCACGCTCTACTAGTGCCAAAAATTTAGTTTCTTCGATAAATATTTTACAATATAAATATTAAGTTATTTTTAATTTTCACTATGATTTTATACAATTATTCGATATTTTTCTAAAGCATGGGTGCCCAAAGTAAGTATCAATGCGACCCAAAATACGGCCCAATTTTATATATAAAGGATTAAATAAAAATATATAAAACAGTGTCAAACTGATTGCATATCGTTTTCTTTATAATAAAAGCATCATAAATTATATATCATAAACATATTTGAGTAATTTAAAATTTTTTTATTATAAAGAAAGAAATATGGAATTAGTTTCACGCTGTTTTATATACAAAATATTAAATAAAAACCTATAAAACAGTGTTAAACTAATTCCATATTGCTTTTATTATAATAAAGAAATCATAAATTATATATTATAAACATACTTGAGTAATTTAAGCTTTATTAATTTATGATTTTTTTTATTATAAAGAAAGCAATAAGGAATTAGTTTGACTTTGTTTTATACATTCTTATTTAATATTTTGTATATAAAACAGTGTCAAACTAATTCCATATTGCTTTCTTTACAATAAAAAAATCATAAATTAATAAAGTTTAAATTTTTATACATTTTTATTTAATATTTTGTATATAAAACTGTGTCAAACTAATTCCATACTGCTTCCTTTATAATAAAAAAGTCATAAATTAATAAAGTTTAAATTGCTCGAATATGTTAACTATATATTTTACGTTTCTTCTTTTACTCATCAGCTATCGTAAATGTTAGGTATATTTTGCGTGGACCGAAAGAATGTAGCCCACAGAAGCTAAAAGGCTTGACTCCCCAGTTCCAAAGTGTATTATTTCATTTCCTTCATTTCAATCGACCTTATTCTTAATCTATAAAACGACAGAACAAACGTGTCTGTAAGTCAAAGAAACACATTGATCGACACATCGCCACTCGAAAGAGCAAATTGACAGGGCACTAGAAACAGGGCAACGATACTGCGAAAGGGCAGATTTATAGCCATTAGTCCGTAGACCTCATTCATAGAGAGGATTAGAGGCGGTGTGGTCACAGCAACTAGGTTTAAATTAATTGCTTTAAAACGACGTGGATGGAGTAATCCCTGGGAAAGCCAGCTGAAAAGTCCAGCTAAGTCTTTGTTTAACACTCGCCCGGATAATCTCTCTCGCCTCGATGCTGGCGAAGTAGCAAACAGCGTAAGAGATTTCGCCAGACGAAGAAAGACAGACATCCCGGGCTGGCAAGAGTGAGCCACCGGCGACAAGGAGGTAAGACGACGGCGAAATGAATACAAATGACGCTCGGGTCACCTGCACCGTAATTGGATGATCCTCTATTCGGAGGATTACCCCGCGCCGCTCTCGGTGCCCGCCTATTCCTGCTTTTCCTGCGAGCCAACAAATTTCCTCGGGCTGCGACTAGGCTGCCAGCACGTCGAGGCTAAAGGCAAGATCCTTTCCAAGGAGTCTCGCGAGGATCAGAACGGAGATCATAAATCTGGTAACGGTATCCCAGCCTGACGGCCTAAACAGCCAAGTAATGTCGCCTTGTCCAGACAATGATGGAACATCATGCTTCCTAATACCTTTACGACTATGCAAGTAGCTTCACAAAACGTGTATGCTCGTGGTCTCTGGCGTGGTTTCCACGCTGCATCCTCTGAGCTAGCGAAATGTTTACAACCGGAACGAATTAGTGGTTGTACGTTGGTCTACGTGGCCCTCCCACTTCCTCGACGTGGTCCTTCTTCTCGTCCTGCAAGGAGCGAAGATTTCGAGAGACCATCGGGATTAATCTCCACGTTTCTGTCCGAGAATGGGAATTTCCGAAAGAGGGAGGGCGCTAGCGAGGTTGTCGAGTGTTTCCTGTTCTTCGCCGCGATGCGACGTGGTATAACGTATTGGGTTGGCAAGAAAGTACTTTCGGTTTTTTAGTATGAAATAAAACTCAATTTTTTCTATACAGTAAATGAACTTTAATCGGTCAAATATCTTCCATTCTATTCGATGACCTTTTGCCATCTTTCTGGTAACTTCGTGATCCCGCGCTCATAGAATTTCTGGTCCTTATCTGCAAAAGACTTAACCAAGTGCGTAAATCTCAGAAGGTCGACCAGAACGTTGTGGGTACCTTTCAGTGAAAAATCTT
>NW_016908612.1:142399-147651 GCF_001483705.2 Eufriesea mexicana | reverse complement strand
AAAAGAAAAAAATTCCAACATTGACAAAAGAATAACTAAAGAAGCATAACATTATTTACTGATGCAAACCGAAATTACTTTCTTGCCGACCCAATAATTGTTCGAGGTCGTTTTTGGTTATTACGAAGAAGCAGGGTGAATATTGTTTCGTTTATTGGTGTTATTGATAGCAACTTTTTGGAGGAAAATTTGGTACTGGTGGAAAGCTGTTTTCTCAACTGGTGAAGTAACTTTGTTTCGGTACTTGTGATATCTATTTTCACTCTCGAGTGGTAAATATTTGGACACTGAGTGTTAAAAATGAAATAATATTTGAAATAATTTTTCACTATTATGGAAATAAAAATTATACCAATTATTCATGAAATTTTGTATTGAAGTAAAGCAGTTTTTGGATTTGGGAAAACGAATTTTCTCGAATGTTTGCTATCTTTTTCTGTCGAATGATTAATATTGCTGAATATTAGAATATGGTATACATATTTACAGTGTCGTTAATTAATTTTGTATTTTGTGAAAATGAGACGAATTTAATCGGGTTAACTATATTTTTAACATATTTTTTGATATATTATTCTTATAGAAAATTTAACTTGGAAATCGAGTTAAATTGAGTAAAATCAAGAAGTGTTATTATAAAATGTAATTTCCTGAAAAATGAAGAAATATTGAAACTATATTTTATGTTTCAAATATAAATAGGTTTCGCGATATTTGCGATTCTACTTATTTTATTATCATAAATAATCATTTCTATTTATGGTGATAATTTAATTTTCATATATTAATCATTTTTATTTATTGCGAGGGTAAAGGCTATAGAAATAAGTTTACAAATATTTTTGATGGAATTCTATAAAAATTCCACAGACGTAGAAATTCTTAATATAGAAATAAAAATTTCCATAGAAATTTTGTAAGAGATTCTAAATAAAAATTTCCACAGAAATTTTAAAAGAAATTATTTAAAAATATAGTGATTTTTTAAAGGAGATTACTGTTAGGTATAATTAATTTCTGCCATATATAATATTTAAATAACCTTTTGAATTTGTGGCTGTATACAAATCGATGAATCTTACACATATATACAAATGTATCATGTACAGATACAATAACGCTGGTGCTTTCGGTAATGCTCTCCTGGGTTTTGATAAATTTCCAAGTACGTTGGCATGATTGGGGAAAGAGGGAACAAATAAATCTCATCATGATCTTGACTTTTAGCATATTTTGCCAATTAAAGTGCCCGGCGACGTTTTACGAGCTTCAGTCAGTTATTCCCACACTTCGTCTGCCGTTCCCAACGGTGTCTTTGTTTCGTTCCACTCCAGGCGAATTTACCTCGTTCAAAATGCAAATCCTGCATTGGTAAGTAAACTTGCGTTTTGGAATGCTTCGTATACCCTCTTGCCATTACTTTCGACATTTGTCTTGTAATTTTTAATTTCGCCGAACTGAAAGAAATACAAATTGGCGAATATTTTGAATCGATGAGGAATAATTTATTTTATATTAATAATTAACAAATCTTCCGATATTATTTTATCCTAATGTTTATGCTTACTTATAAATTGTTTAGATAGCGTTTCATAGTGAAGTGGAAAATATTTTGAATTAATATAATTTGTTTTGTATTTAAAATTTATAAATCATTTTTGAACATTATTTTATATTATTGATGTTTATTCTTATTTGTAAATTATTTATTTGGAGTTTGTATTTTAATTTGAGAAGAATGCATTTCTTGACATCTTTTAATGACTATATACTATACAGTACATAATATAGTTAATTATCAATGTTAAAATTCTACACATAATTTCAATCTTTAATGATCTCTAACTTTGTGAATTATATTTAAAAATAAGACAGAAATTTCAAATTTTCATTACTATCATTTACATTAGTATTATTACTTGTAACTAAATAATGACTTACAATTAGACACTTCTCTATTCTTTTCACTATATTAATAAATTACCATTCCAAATTCATTACCAAATAAGAAATAATAGATTCCCTGTTCTAAACCCATAAATATAATTTATTTATTGGTTTAATAAATATTATATTATTATGGATTCAGTAAATATTATTTAATTACAAATTCATTGTGAAAGCGAAACTAAATTGCCATCAGTCAAACTTTACTAAATAAAACCTAAATAATTATTCTAATTCTCATACATTTCACCTTCGTAAAAATAATTACCCCAAAACACCTCAAAATATCAATTTTAAACATTTCCATTATATCTACGAATCACCATAAGAGTCTCGTCATTATCGACTCGAGTCAAGAACAAATTAAGAATCCCAAACTATCATCCTCTCTCCTCCAACAATAAAATTAGCATTCGATAAGGGGTGGGAGGGCATTGCTTATCAGCAATAACGGTCCATACGAGTAACCATGAACGGCATGCATGTGTATAGAAGAATTAAAATACCGCCGGAAGGCTGGAGGCGTATCACCGATATTAAGGGAAGCGCAAGGAATGAGGCAGAGCGAGGGTGGAGGAGTCGTCTTCAGAAGTCGGGTCCAAGCCACTAGCGATCTGCTCGTTGGAGGACGAGGAGAAGCTTCTAGAGTGTGGTTTAGGGTAGATAGGGGCGAAAGTCAGTGCATAGCCCCTGTGGGGGCCACTAGCTGGCTTCGTGCCTTCGTCGTGACTTCAGGAACTCCTGTTGCCGACTCTGCTGAAAGCTGTACAACGTGAGTATCAGGGGGTGGAGGAGGGGTCTGAGAACTGGTCACCTCGTCGCGACGACGGAACAATTCGTTGTCACCGCAGAACTGAGATTTGTTTTGTGGAACTTCCTAAGGATTGGGAAGTTTAATGGAACAACGTGTACCTTCTGCGCTACGATGCGAACGATTTCAATTAAATCGGTCGCTCGCTGTCTGATTTTGACTCGTCTTTTTCGTCATCTCGTTGATATTTTTATTATGTCGCTGTGTAACTTTGGTTTATCTTCTTTGACGTGTTATTAATATTTCTATCATTACATCGCCGTGTGCTTTTTGGTCATTTTTTCACAGTGTCATTGATACTTCTATTATTGTATCACTGTATGATTTTAGGTCATTTTATTCATAATGTCATTGGTATTTTTATTATTATATCACTGCGTAATTTTCAATCAATTTCTTCATCGTGTCGTTGATGTTTTTATTACACTGTCACTGTGCAACTTTAGCTCATCTTTTTCGTTCTGTCATTAATATTTCTGTTATTATATAACCGCATGCCATTTGGTCATTTTCTCCATAATGCCGCTGATATTTTCATTATTATATTGCTGTATGATTTTGGATCATTTCATTCATAATGTCGTTGATATATTTATTATTATATCACTACGTAATTTTGGGTCATTTCATTCATAATATCATTGATATTTTTATTATTATATCGCACCGTATGATTTTGGATCATCTTTTTCATAGTGTCGCTGATATTTGTGTTATTATATGTACCGGTAATTATGAAAATGGCCTGTTATACATGCTTTGCTGCAAAATATTAAAAACACTGTGCTTCATGTATGTTAAATATTGAAAAATTAATTAGGTAAAACTAGAAACTCAATCTAACAATTCTATTTTTCTGTATCTTGCCAAAGGTGGTTTTATTTTATTGTAATATAAATAAATGATAAAACCATTTATTTATTGATTCTTAAGATATTGTTAGATCGTGTTCGTAAATACCAGCACATATCTCAATTGATAGTGACGAAGAAGTGGTTGAATATTAGTTAATTGAAGAATAGTTATATCATTGTTATTTTTATTAATAGATACACTTATCAAAAAGGTATAACAAAAAATTATTCAACAATTTGTTGTTCAGAATACTATTATTACTTATTAATGAACATATTAAATAGTTGCAAGTATAAAAATTTGTTATGTCTTCTAATAATACTGTAATTACTGTATCTATCACATGGCTTTATAATTTCATATAACTATTGCTATATGAAGTATATAGATATTTATTACAGGTGTCTTCTAATAGTTTTGATATTACTATGAACAATCACGTGGTTTCGCAATTTCATATAATTTTTCTATTACAAAATTATATGAAATTATATTATTATATTATATCTATATCTTACAGAAATTAATAAGAAAATAGTTTAGAAACTTGTTACACATTTTATATACCTACCTACCTACTTACAGGTAGGTAATTAACCTAACCTACCTACCTATTTACAGGAATCCTATAGAATTTCAATAATTCCATTACTACTATAAAGACTACCTAATTATACAATTTTATATTCTCTTCTCTACTGTCGATACGTATAAAAAAAATAATGGAAGAATGATTAAAAAATTCATCACCTTTCTTGTATAAATATAATATATTATAGAATGACAGTACTTCTATTGTCATGAACCATAAACGGTCACTTTCAAACACAATTACAAATACAATTAAAATAATAAACAAACCTATAACAAATACCCTGTGGGTACAATACTAATATAATTAAAATAATAAATATTAATAAATAATAAAAAATAATAAAATAATAAATAAACGTATTATACACCTACCTACCTACTTACAGGAATCCTATAGAATTTCAATAATTCCATTACTACTATAAAGACTACCTAATTCTACAATTTTATATTCTCTTCTCTACTGTCCTCACATATAAAAATGTAACAGAAAAATGATTAAAAAATTCATCACCTATTTCACATAAATATAATATAGAATAACAGTACTTCTATTTTCATGAACCCCAAATGATCACTTTCAAATATAATTACAAACACAATTAAAATAGTAAACGAACTTATAATAAATACACTATGAGTACACCACAAATATAATTAAAATAATAAATAAACGTAGAACAAATACAATTACAAAAATACAACGTTATTACATAAAAATTAAGACGATATTTTAGAGATAGATCACTGGCCTTACCAGCCATCTCTCTCTGCCATATCTGCGATAGGCACTAAACTTTATTAATATCCTTATCAAAAACAGCGACGTGGCTAACTGCCGTAGTTGCAGTTCGCGGGATTCGGAAGTTCCTCCGCTGCTCTGTTCGAGGATAGTTGCCGGGGTTTCTCCCGTGGGCGCCGTGGCCAGCCGTTGGGTTTGCGAGCCCTGAAGGACTAGTCCGTATCTCTGGTAAACTATCGTTCAGGACGTGTACAAGAGTCGGATAGCGGTCGACGTAGTTATGTCCCGAGTCCTGCATGTGTG
>NW_016908612.1:140683-141642 GCF_001483705.2 Eufriesea mexicana | reverse complement strand
ATCCAATATTTTAAATAAAATTATTACCTCGAGGAATAAATTAAATTTGAAAATAATTTGAAATATTTAAGTAATTAATTCCATATTAATAAAGGAAAGTATAAAATCGGCAGTATGAGAAAATATTTTATTTTTTGATCAAAACAAATTACGTAAGTATTTAATATAGTAATAGATCGAGTGAACCATACGTCATATGACATGACTGAAAGTGTAGGCAGGCTATACCACATATTTGTATTTTTATTCATACGTATATGTTTATGTATATTACTCCATAATAAAAATTTATTACCTCTGGAATTGAATGGTTTATGGAAACCACCCCAGGGACCTCGATGGGAATAGAGATACTATATTAACATCCAACTATTTAAAAATTCGAAATATTCCGTGCAACTTGAAAATTTATTTAAGACGATTATTCACTCGCTCGAAACGTTTCACAGTTGCGATAATTATATCGAATTTCGTCGTAAAACGTTAAGGTCATAACAGTGAAATATTCGCAAAGTTCGGCAAGCTCTAATGACTCATTTGCAACGAAAGCTAAGTGCGTTTCGAATGGACGTGGAAGAGACATCCCGTAACACACGCGAGTAAAGTTATGATGGTTTATGAATACCCCCGTAACGAATGCTACGCTAGCCCCATGAACCTTGCTGAATAGCACGCCGTTATGCTATAATACGAAACTATAACGCGTGATTTTCTATGCTGAAAATTGTTTTACGCCTATAAACACAACCTGCTGTGCAGTGACAGTTGGCGCATAAAAATGTAATGACTGTCGTCTTTACGATCGTATATATCGATTTGGTACTTCTCTTCGATACTTTTCCAAGTATTGGTGAAATTGAATAAACTACCGATTTGAAGAATTAGTTTATGGCTGAAATTATTTCAACTATTATTGTA
Source organism: Eufriesea mexicana (assembly GCF_001483705.2). Lineage (NCBI taxonomy): Eukaryota > Metazoa > Arthropoda > Insecta > Hymenoptera > Apidae > Eufriesea > Eufriesea mexicana. The sequence continues at coordinate 140,724 of NW_016908612.1, read as the reverse complement.
CAATAAAACAGAATTTTATTATTAAATTATTATAAAATTAT
>NW_016908612.1:90849-138522 GCF_001483705.2 Eufriesea mexicana | reverse complement strand
ATAATATATTAATTAAAATTATAATGTAAAATATATAATAAAATAAATAACTAATAACTAATATATAATAAAATAAAATAAATAACGATAATATATGTAGCATAAGTAAGATAAGAGTAAAGGGTTCATAAAATTTGTAAATAAATTCATTTATGTCATAATAATTAAAACTGCAATATTACAAAAATACACATCCATACTTACTTCTGACTTAAGTTCACTAAAACAATTAATCAAAGCAGATATTCATTCAAAATACTTCCCTCGTTCCCCATTTTTATCATTTAAAAATAAATAATTCAAAGATTTAATAAACAAATGAGTATTATCAAACTTCTCCCGAAAAATTGATTTATAAAATCGTAGAAATTCTTATGGAATCATATCTTTGTATACATTCAAAATACTGTCCCCCAGTTGCCCATCTTTTTAACTTAAAAATAAGCAATTCAAAGATTTAATAAACAAATGAATATTATCAAACTTCTCCCGAAAAATTGATTTATAAAATCTTCGAAATTCTTATGGAATCATATCTTCGTATACACTTATGTAGCGACGTATACTGTACCCAGCGACACAATACAGTCTAATGTCGAATTCGCCAATAACGCATTCAGGGAGTCATGACGTATCGTTGACATAACTGCGGGGGGCGCGATAGGTAGCAATTTGTAAGAGGAACCCCTGCGGAGCGGATGGTGTAGAGTCGCATTTAGCTCAGGGCGCAATATGCTGTGCCACTTGATTAAAACACCGTGCTGCATTCTCCATCGCATAAAACACTCCTAAACGGCGATACAAAGGGATTGCTCCACTGAGGCTAATTTACTTGACGAATCAAGGACATCGCCGATAATAAACGCGCCAGTATTCTCGCATTTACCTTTTATCTTCGACTTACCTACTGCGGATCTCGAGAAGAAGCGAGGTAGCGAAGGATTTTTGGGTCGACATAACCTCTTTGACTCGTAATTTCGCTTCGACCGAGTCGATATTTCGTTGGAATTATGTTTAGGTATCGTCCTTCGTCTATCGATTATAATCAACAGCTTTAATTAGATTATAAATCTGGAATGCAATTATATTTTATATTTTTCTAGAAAAATCAAGATATCGAAGGACTTTCGGGTCAACATAACCTTTTTGACTTGCCAATCTCGTTTCGATTCAATCAATATTTCATTAAAATTATGTTTAAGTATCGTTTTTTATCTATCAATCATAACTTTACTCCAATAATAATTCTTGGATGCAATTACCCGTGATATTTTTTAAGAAGAAGCGAGATATCGAAAATTCTTGGGTTAACATAACCTCTTTGACTCGTCATCTCGTTTCAATTGAGACGATATTTCATTGAAATTATTTTCAGATGTCGTTCTTTGCCTGTCAATCATAGTTTTGCTGAAATAATAATTCTTGGGTTCAATTATCCGTGATATTCCTCAAAAAGAAGCAAGATATCAAGAACTTTCGGGTTAACATAACCTCTTCCACTCGTCATCTGACTTCAATTGAGGCGATATTTCGTTGAAATTATTTTTAGATGTCGTTCTTTGTCTGTTAATCATATTTCCGATCGAATTATAATTATTGGGTGCAATTTCCCTTGATATTTCTTAAACAGAACTAAGATATCGACAAAGTTTCGTTTCCACATAACCTCTAAACTACTTAGTCAGTACGTTGCAACCGAGTGGATATCTGAGAAATTACTTTTAAACGTAACTCTTTATCTATCTAAGAAATTCAAAGAGATTCAATGGTTCTATATGAATTATAATTGTATTCTTGGATGCAAATATCTCGTAAATTCTTCGAGAAGAAGCAAGGTATCGAAAGCTTTGCATATTCACATAACCTCTTCAGCTTTTCATCTGATTCCAACTGAACAGATATTTCGTTGAAATTATTTTCAACGCCCTATTTATGTCTAATAATTAGATTGGACGATTCTGATCGAATCGTAATTCATGATCTTATTTTGCGACAGGAAATCGAAAGATGCATTTACTATGAGGCAGCATGTAATATGACGTAGTGGCTCGTAGTGTAATGGTCTACAAGTAGAGGTCTCCGGCAAGATGTACCGACAGATGGAGGTGTTAATAATTGATAGTCGCGCCCCCTCGCTGGTACTTGGGGTACGTTGCTAAGGGTTGATGGATATTTTTTCAGGGAGAAGAAAGAATTACGCACGATGTACTTAATTATTTTGACGAAGCCCTTTGTTCCCTTCGTCGATGCTAGGGGTCTGTCGAAGGAACTCCATACATCGCAAATGTTCAGAAATTTGTTGACTTACGTGGCGAGTGAAATTTGTATTGGCAAAAAGGGAGGACGGTACATATAATCACAGCGTTTTGTTTTTTTATGAGCCTTTGTTAAAATGAATTCGATGAAAAGCCTGGTGTTCTAAAATTTTAATCTCGCGTTATCCGGATTGAAATATTTTTATACTTTAAACTCGTGATATCAGAATTTTCATGTATACGAAATTTAGGAAGTTCATTTATTTTTTATTATGTAAGTGTCTACAAGGTGACCCAATTACGTTAACAAGAATGAAAAACTTCGTAGACAAGTGAATTAAAAAGAAAATGTAGTAACACGTGTTTTAAGAAATAGTTTAAGGGAATTTTATGAAGTATTTCAATTATTAATAATTATTAAGGGAAAAGTGAAATGATACTATTAGCTGTTTATTGTGAAGGCATTTTCATGATATGTCAAAATTGTATATTTTATTTCTGAATTTTGTTTAATATAAAACAATAATAAATAATATAACATAATAATATTCTTATTAATAGTAGATTAATAATAAACACCTAATAATTTTTGTTAACACATTGTTTATTGGATCTCTGTTTTTAAAATATTCGGAGAAATATTTTTTCAAATTCATACTAAAATCGCGTGTTTCATCTATTTGTTAGGTTTTAATTTTCAAGTAATATTAATAATTCGAGGTCTAAGAAATTTTGGTATCATTTGTGAGCATAAACGTATTATTGAATGTAATATAACTTTTTTAAAATTTATAACTGTAATAATTGAAATATTTTAATTTTCAGTTTCATATGTGATAGTGTTAAATATTTATTTATTCATTAATATTTTCTGCGTGGGGTTAGGTGAGACTGTCAACTTTTACTTAACGCATTAACTGAAGATATACATGCATAAACTCTGAGCTACTTGATCTTGGAAAGATGAAGGAAACTTTCGTCCTTCACAGAGTAAGCAAGTTAAGTAATTTCATTCTTCAAACAGTATAACTAGGTTGATAAGTTCTCACCGTCGTAATTGGTCAGTGTTCAAACAATGTTAATCAAATAGCCAATCCTTCTATTCTAAACTAAGATATTTTATATTTATATCTTGAAATAAATTGCAAAATTTCACTTATATTAACGTTACAATCCCATTAACACCCCAACTGATGACCTAAATATAGAATATACACGTAATAACGAAAGTTATAATGAAACGAACGTAGTATAATGAAAGTAGTATAATGAAAGTACATAAATAAATCGTACATATATAATTTTGTTTTTATTTTATAAATATTTTATTTTCAATGATTACAAAAAGGAAAATTTCTGAAATCCAGAATTTCAACTAATTCGGATTCGGATATGGTGTTAATTATCGGACACTAATTAATTTCATAGTATTATATTTTGGTAAGAAAATTAATGGTTAAAAACTAATTAGCTTTATAGTATAGCTTTGACAAGTTTCATAATCCTAGTGCTAAACACTAGAAATTTATTACCGCCGTAGTATAGCTTTGACAAGTTTGACAATCCTGCTATGAAACACTAGAAACTAATTACCTTCATAGTATAGCTTTGACAAGTTTGATAGTTTTAGTGTCAAGCACGAGATACTAATTACCTTCGTAGTATAGCTTTAACTAGTTTCATAATCTTAGTGCTAAACACTAGAAACTAAGTACCTTCATTGTATAGCTGTGACTAATTTTATGGTCCTAGTGTTAAACACTGGATACTAATTATCTTTATATTATAGCTTTGACTAGTTTAATAGTCCTTGTGGCGATAACTAAAGACTAATTGTCTTCGTAGTACAACATCGACTAGTTTGATAGTCCTAGTGTTAAGCACTAGATACTAATTATTTCCAAAGTGCAGCTTTGACTAGTTTGATAACCCTAATGGTGATCACTAAAGACTAATTGCCTTCTTAGTACAGCTTTGACTAGTTTGGTAGTCCTAGTGTTGATAACTAGAGACTAATTACCTCCATAGTATAGCTTTAACTAGTTTGATAATCTTAGTGCTAAACACTAGAAACTAAGTACCTTCATAGTATAGCTGTGACTAATTTTATGGACCTAGTGTTAAACACTAGATACTAATTATCTTTATATTATAGCTTTGACTAGTTTAATAGTTCTTGTGGCGATAACTAAAGACTAATTGTCTTCGTAGTACAACATCGACTAGTTTGATAGTCCTAGTGCTAAGCACTAGATACTAATTATTTCCATAGTACAGCTTTGACTAGTTTGATAACCCTAATGGTGATCACTAAAGACTAATTGCCTTCTTAGTACAGCTTTGACCAGTTTGGTAGTCCTAGTGTTGATAACTAAAGACTAATTACCTTCATAGTATAGCTTTAACTAGTTTGATAATCTTAGTGCTAAACACTAGAAACTAAGTACCTTCATTGTATAGCTATGACTAATTTTATGGCCATAGTGTTAAACACTGGATACTAATTATCTTTATATTATAGCTTTGACTAGTTTATTAGTCTTAGTGGCAATAACTAAGGACTGATTGCCTTCTTAGTACAGCTTTGACTAGTTTGATAGTCCCAATAATAATAATTAAAGACTAATTGCCCTCATAGTACAGCTCTGACCACTTTGATAGTCCTAATGGTGATCACTAAAGACTAATTGCCTTCATCGTACAACTTTCGCTACTTTGATAGTCCTAATGTTGATCACTAAAGACTAATTACCTTCATAAAATAATATTCGCTAATTTTAATATTTTTCTTCCATGATCACCGAAAACTAATTAACCTTATAAAACACTTTCGTAGCGACATTAAATCCGTACATCAACATTTAGTTCTCTTCGTAACATCACCACAGATCACATGACATCGAAACACTCATCAACTTTGTCCCCAGCAGCAACCACACACCACCAGCCACCAATCTCCAACCTCAGGAAGCGAAATTCTAATTAAAAGCTTCAGCAACGAAGCTTTTAGCTTTGACAGAGGCGAGGAACAAAGGTTAAGACGGCGCTGGGTGTGGTATTTAATGTTTCCAGCAGATTGCGGTTGGATCAGGGTCAGCGAGTGAACGAACCGCGAGAGATAGCGAAGGAGTAAAGACGAGGGGAGGGATTGAGGGTCCGGCACGGAGCTTGGCCGAGGGCAGGACGACATAATGGACACATTAGTGCTTGGCCTCCAGTTTAATTAGTTTACATTACGGTCGCATCGTCACCACCGCGAAAGGGAAGGCCGCAAACTGGAAGGAGAAAGAGGAGCGCGGATCGGGAACCGAAAGGAAGACAGAGAGGCTGGGATCGCGCGCAAGGCTCTGTAGGGCCAGGCCAGGTTGATTAATCGGGAAAGTTTGATGTGAGTTGACGGAGACGCTAATCACGCCTCGTAACCGAATAATACTGCGCACTCTAGCCTGCAATATTCATGAATCCGCTCGGTGTACACGTACCAAACGGAATTCATTATCAGTAACACTCGTTAAATATCCTGGCCCAAGAAATTCCCCGGATTAATTGTACAAGTTCCACCTTCAAGACGGATCACACCGAGTTCCTTATGTAAATAGAGGCAGGATAAAAGACTGACACACTTGCCAGACGTGTCTAAGTGGATGCACTCGTACACGAAAGTATAAGAATATTTGCATGAGCTGTTTTTAGCAAATAATTTATGCAAAATTAACTAAAATATTTAAAGTAATAATTTTTGACATCAATTTCATTGATAATAGCAGTGGAAGTTAGTATGAATATGATATTTGGAAAATTTCTGGATACCTGAGAATAAAATTGGAGTCAGATCATACTCGAGAATGGGTTTAATGAGTTAAGATGCGATGACAATTAATTGATACAAATCTGACACTATTTACTGACCAACTCAACGTAGGACAAACAGATACAAACATGACTGATCCTATAATGTCACCAATCTTGAGATAATTGATTTTAAGGATATCAGAGTTATCTTACCAGCCGTGCACAGTACCTACTGTCATTTGTTGATGACAAGTGGGTTATCTTTAGCAATATTTACTGACCTAATAGCAAAATACATTACATCAGCAGACCTTTCATTTTACATTAATAAATGTAGTACTTGCTGTTATTAATTCATGATTCATTCAGAGCATACTCTCATTGCTTAATGATAAATAGCTTTCAGTAGATGTCCTATCTCCACCATTAATAGGATATACTGACCCAGTATTGGAATAAATTACATTAGCAGTTCTTTTTGATCCTGTATATACACCAATGTTGTACCTCATGATCTCACATGGGTCCCATTTTGTTCAATCTCTTTGTCATGTGATTCTATCAACACTATACATACTACTCTTGACCAATAATAAATATTCATATACCATAATCTATCATTCTTGGACTTATAAGACCATAATCAGTCAAATCCTTGTCTTCTTCCTATTTCCAGGTTATTATCTAAATATTATGATCCTTCCTAAAATTCTTGATTTATATTTTACATAATAATACAAGAATTCAATCGTTTCATCATTCATCCACCTAAACTCACTCTTCTTTTTCCTCAGGGAACGTTGAAATTACTGTTTCGCTCGAATCTTGACACTCTTGCTAATCTTCCTCTCTCGGCACAGTGTACATTAGCCCGCGAAAGCAGGAAGATCGACCTACTTTTGCCATAAGCACGCGAAACAGGTTGCCAGGAGACAAAAGGAGAAAATCGGGCAAATAGGATATTGAAAGCGTGTTGGGTACGGGTGGAGGGTCGCGTTCCGGCACGCAAGTAAGACAGAAAGAGGCGCGGCATAGCTCATTTAATTACAAATTCCATTAAAATGAATGCCAGTTGAGAAACAAACTCCACATATCTGCATTAAGCCGCGGGACGACACGTCTTAATCAGGTTAATATAAATATGAAATATGCAGCGAGTGTTAGCCCAGGGTTACTCGCGGGTAAAGGGTGGCATGGACGTAGCCAGCATACGTGTGCTACCACCTTACGACTCCTGGGGGGCGCCTTCATATTAACCCTTGCATATTAAGCACGCGATAAGCGGATTCTCAAATATTAACGTTGTCACTCGGTGCTCGACGAGGCGACAGCCTGCTCGACTGGTCCTTACCACGCGCCATTTGCCCAAAGACGGATCCATCTCGTTGCGGGAATAATACACGAACCTTCCAACGTTATGCATCAGCCGGAAAATCTTGGCGTCCCGTAGCGGATTGCAACGAACCGCAGCTTTTTCCTTAGACTCCTGATGGAACCTGCGTGCTCGATGAAGTTTCTGAATACCGTGAACGTTGCTCGAGATTCACTTAGTTGGTCCTTCAACTCGTTTCGCGGTATGTACTACTGTAGGGTGAGAAATAAGGGAGGAAGTAGGGAACAGGCACGCATGTGCAGCGCAAAACACGATTTTGGATTCATTCTTTGACCTACAACCACGAGTGGGACTCGTGGTGAGGTATTTGGGTCATTAGCGAAAACCACGAGTCTGACTCGTGGTGAGGAATCTGGGTCATAAACGAAAACCACGAGTCTGCCTCGTGGTGTGGTGTTTGGGCTATAAGCGAAAACCACGAGTCTGACTCGTGGTGCGGAATTTGCGCCATTAACAATACACAGGAGTCAAAGTCGTGGTACTTTGTTGCGCCGAAATATGCATTTTGTGCAAGTTTGGGCACACGGCTGAACAGTTGAATGGCTCTGCGCACGAGCAACCTTCTTGTTTACTATGGTCCGCGAAATTGGGAGATATCGCGTAGGCCAAAGTGTTAATAAAGCGATAATTGTAGGAGATTTTAAACAACAGGCGTTGTGTTTCGTAACTAAATATTTCATTCCCTCCTAGACTTGCAGGCGAGTGCATCAAAAACGCATCCCTCGCAGTCTTACAGGGTGTGTCCCCTCTCCGTGCCCTCGTCTTCAAACGTACTTGGGTAGCCTCTTCGGTTGAACTCCGATCTAGACGAGCAAGTCTGGCGTCTAAACATCTCCATCTGTGACCGTTGTTCTTGAACCTGGGGACTATCAACTATGTCTTCCTAGAAATTCAACGAAGGGCTTTTTCCCGCCGGAAGACAATGGGTATCGATGAAAGTTGCCCACACGATGTATATAGGAATATTGTTTGATTGGCGAAAATAAATGATAAGAGAGATTATTTTATTTTAAAATATACATTTATTTCGAGCTACATGAGACTAAGAGGAAAGTATAAACTAAAAGACTAGACTGATAACTGATCTATGATAACGCAACTGACACTATCACGTCAAATCTTCGAGTGCAAAGGGTTAATGGCGGATTACTGGTTTGTGAGTTTGGGTTTGGTCGAAGTGAAGACGTGAGAAACGACAGTGGTATTTTTGATACATAAATTTAAAGTAGGTATAGTTATTGCACGATGCTTTGTTAATCTTTGTCAAGTGTTTAGAGTAAGACTTTGTTGCGTGGCATATATTTGCAAATAATATTGATTTATGAGTTTGGATTTATTAAAATGAAGATATGAAGAATCACATTAGCACTTCTGATACGTTACTTTAAAGTGTTTCAGAGCAGTTATTCGCAAGTAACATAGACATTATATTCAATTTAGTTGTTCCTCCAAATTTGTTTTATTTTATGATAAACGTTTCAAATGTCATGTTGGTTTAGATTTATCAAAATAATAGTATTTAAATGAAATATATATAAATAAATATAAATGAAATATATATATAAATAAATATATAATACTATTTAAATAATAGTATTTTAAAAAAGATAACAATGGTATCTATTGTCATGACAATGTAAAATATAGTGTATTGTCATTTTTAATTTTCCAATTGTTCAGATTAACGTAGACACTATTTGCAACTTATTGTTAATTAATCGTCCAACTTTCCTGTGCAATAAATAGGTACCTAAATACATATTTCTAAGATAATATTGCTTTTTAATTTTTGAATTATCAAAATGAAGATATTGAAAGAAGTGGGAGTAAACACATGACCACATAACTTTATTACATAATAAATAGATATTTCTCACATAACAATAAGCATTTTATAAGTTTGGATTTTCCAAATTAAAGACTCATTAAAAATAATAACATTGATATTATCGATATTTTAATTATTCTATATAACGTACTTAGGTATCTTTTACAGTTTAAATGACCTTCGAATTTTATTATATAACACGTATTTTTGATATAAAGTTATTTTATAAATTTAGGTCAATATTTAGATCAAATAACGAATAGTAAAATTACCTATATGTCATTTTTAAATTATATATTACTTATATCTTAGTTCGAATTTTAATAAGTAACACATATTTTGACATAAAAATCCTATAGACAATAACAGTAACAATTGATACGTCAATCTAAAAGACAATATATGATTTTATTTTCATTTCCTATATTAAGTTATTTTATACATTTAGGTCAATATTTAGCTCAAGTAAGGAACAGTAACATTACCTATATATCATTTTAAAATTATGTATTACTTATATCTTATTGCTAGTTCGAATTTTAGTAAGTCGCACTTATTTTGACATAAAAATCCTATAAACAATAACAGTAACAATTGATACGTCAATCTAAAAGACAATATATGATTTTATTTTCATTACCTATATTAAGTTATTTTATACATTTAGGTGAATATTTAGCTCAAGTAAGGAACAGTAACATTACCTATATATCATTTTAAAATTATGTATTACTTATATCTTATTGTTAGTTCGAATTTTAGTAAGTAACACATATTTTGACATAAAAATCCTATAAACAATAACAGTAACAATTGATACGTCAATCTAAAAGACAATATATGATTTTATTTTCATTACCTATATTAAGTTATTTTATACATTTAGGTCAATATTTAGCTCAAGTAATTAACAGTAACATTACCTATATGTCATTTTTAAATTATATATTACTATTCTTCGTTCAAATTTCAATAAGTAACACTTATTTTGACATAAAAATTCTATAAAGAATAACACTAACAATTGATACGTCAATCTAAATTAGTCTAAACTAATATATTATTTTATTTTCAATACCTATATAAAATTTCTACCTATCATTTCCCTCCTTCCTTCTTCGCCAGTACAATATTATTCCAAAACAAGATGCAAAAGACTTCGAAACCGATCAATTTTCGACACCCTCAAGATCAATGCTCACTTCTCGCAGCATCAACGAAACATTTCTCAAATAGCAACATAGAAAGAACGACCATTAAATCGGTAGCTTAAATTCGCGGAACCCCGAAGACGCCATTGTATCGGCGTGAAGCGAAACTACATTAGACGACATGTTTGCCGACTCGCGGAGGGTAAACTTTAATCAAACTCTGCATGGATCCGAGGGCAGAAAAATTCCATATCGAAAGACCACGGGCAACCTACAAAAAAGCAGAAAAGGAAACGGAAAAAGGGAAAAACAAATAAAAAAAAAAAAAATAAAAGGGAAAGGAAAAAAGGAAAGAAAGAGAAGAGAGAGAAAAAGGTAAAGGACGTGCAAACATTTGAACGGCTCGATATTTTTCAATATAACCACGGCGTCGTGACTCCGGTCACCAAGGGAAATCTGACCAGGTCTTCGGAACTGGACGATATTATAAATATTAGATCAATTAAGAATTAACAGACGGTCACTGTCCAAGTACTGCCACCCCGACCGGTCGAGATTGCGAGGACTAACGACTTTATAAGTCAGGATTTACCCGTGCAGGCGTGTGTCGGAGTCAAATATCGCGGCACGTACGGAAGCGGGATCGAGGAAACGGGGAAAAAGAGGCGAAACGTTGAAGAACGAGAGAGACCGAGAGAGAGGGAAAACGAGAAACGAGAGAAGAAATACTCGTGCGTGGTCCCAGAGTCCCAGAGCCGATCCTGCCAAGTTATTTAAATTCAAATTCGAAATATCGTCGGGGGTTGCTAACATATTGTTTGTTTCGTTTGGGCCGTGGCGATAGTGAGAGAGGGTGAAGGCTATCTCGCGGTCGAAAACGTTCCCCTCCTCGATTCCTCTTTGCCAATTGCCACAAGTCTGCCCTCGAAAAAACAAGCTTTGCAATAACGCCGACTGATTTTAACTGAAAAATCAAACTTCCTGCGTGTGAACACGCCGGTAATAACGGGTGTGTTATTTTTTTCAGGGCTGAGTTTCGCGCGTTGAGAGTGGGAAAAATTGGAAAGAAGGTTTCGGTAAAAGAGAAGTTCGAATTTCACTGTTCAATTTTGTTTATTTCGTAATGTGGCTTGGAATTTCTGTCGTTGAGAATTACTACAGAGTGAGGAACATTTTTAACGTTTTTGAAATATTCGAATATTCGAGAGGACAGGTTCGTGTATTGATGATCACTCTTGTATGTACAGTCGGTGACAAAAGTGTTTGGATATGGATAGATACAGATGCAGATTCGAGTTTCGTGATTTATGTTTTCGGTGGATTTGAAGGGCACGATGATAATGGTATTATGTTGTGTAAGAGTATTATTTAGAGAAAAGAAAATTTAATACTTTTTTGTGTATCAGGTTCCTTGAGATTAAAAATAACGCATAATTTTATGTATTTGGTGTCATTGTAACAATGTTTCATGAAAAATTATAATTATTCTAAGAGGGTAAAATTGATTCTAAAATATATCAATTATTATTAATAAATTTGAATTTTAACGTTAGGATTGACGAATTTTATTTATCTAACATCATTCTAATAAAGGTTTGACAAAGTTTCAATTATTAAACAAAAATTAAAATTGTGTCGGTAAATTTGTCCAATTTTAATTATGTAATTTTTATAAAATTAAAAAAGAATTCCAATTAATCTGGAAAATAAGAATTATTGTCAATTAAAAGAAAGAAACTAAAGGCACTAATATCATTGATAAATTTCAATTATATCACTAAATTTAATCCCTTCTTTATTTAACATCATTCTAATAAATTTCCCAACAAATTTTATTTGTCCTAAAAATTTAAAAAAAGTTATAACCATTCTATGAAATGCAATAGAAATTATTACCATGAATTCAGAAAATTTAATGTTATTATTAATAAATTTTAATTGTGTCGCTTAATTTATTAAATTTTTATATCTAATATTAATCTAACATCGTCCCGAAAAATTATAATTATCTTAGAAAATTAAGATTGTTGTTACCGATCTAAAAAAAATATAAAAGTTAGCGTTATTAACAAATTCTGGCTTACAAAGTTCATAGAGTCTTGAAGACAGTCCGCATTCCGAAGAATATTGAATTCAGAATCACTTGCTCTCGTTTCATTTCACACCTTCGAGGTTCCTTGGACCGGTCTGGAACTTACTTGCATACGTGAGTGAAGGCAATATGTACATTCCCATAGTTCCGAGCATGGCTCAGATGTCATGTTCACGTACGTAGTATTCCCTATCCCTTAACAATTTGCCGCTAACACGCCGAGGAAACTCACTTGCGACCATTCTGTGACCCGGCACGGTCGTACAGGCCTCTTCAAAGTTTCAAACGTTCCACAACCGCGCCACGACAAATGCGCCTTGCGTAATCAAATCGTCGAAATCACGGTCTTTATGCACCCCTATCGAATAATTATTTTCTTCAGTAACCGAAACGTCTGTTAGTCGAGCAGATTACAGTGTCGAGTTTTAGCTGGATACAGATTCTTTGATGGTAAATAATTGGCAATAGAATAGGCCTATTACAGAATTATTTGCTTCTAATAATTTGTTACGTATAAAAATTTGTTTTTGTCATTGTTTCATATCAATTTAATTGTTTGTAATTCTCTGCAATAATTGGTTATAATTAATTAAAATAAATTGAGGGAAGAAAGGATCAGGTAGGTTAAAGAGGTAAATAAGGGTCGTACATTTATATTATTCATTAAATTAATAGCATCTCTTTTCAAAATTTATAAATGTACCAATGTCAAGCACAAGAATGTACAATAAAAAGTGTACAAAATTTAAATATTATTTTCGTGCTCTTTAAGGTTTTTTAAGGTTATGCAAGACAAATAATTATTATCAAGATTATGTATGTCGTATCATTATGTGATATTTACTTATTAAACATTTTTTTCCTTATTTTTAATACTTAGGATAATAATAACGTGAATAAATTTTAAGGTTTGGGAAGGCAAGCTGCTTACGTTTACTTTCTTTAATAATTCTAGTGAGTTTCAGTCATGAAGCCTAACTTAAATTAAACTTTAGAAGTAAGATTTAATTATTCCTTCGTCTTGTAGGTGTATTGTATAATACAGAACCATTAAAAGTTAAGTACTAGAAATAAATTTAGAATAATAATATTTAATAGCAAATTACCAATATTAATTATTAGCATTGCACTGATAAAGAATTTAAATTATTAATTATTAGAAATCACCAATAGTCGTTACGAACATTGTTATAAATTATCGAAACTCATCGATAATTATTATTATTCTGTAAATTACTGTAATTATTATTTAACTACTTGTGCAACATTACTATCTTACTTATCAATGATTACTAATTATTAAAATAATTATAATTATTCCACAATTCCAATAATCTGATTACTTATAAATTACTATAATTATTATTTTACTACTTGTGCAATATTACTATCTTATTTATCAACGATTACTAATTATTAAAATAACTATAATTATTCCACAATTCCACTAATCTGGTTACTTATAAATTACTATAATTATTATTTTACTACTTGTGCAGCATTATAATCTTACTTATCAACTATTACTAATTATTAAAATAATTACAATTATTCCACAAGTGCAATAATCTGGTTACTTATCAGAACTAATTATAATTCGACTAATTCTATAATACCTTCGACCACGTGTTCCATCTAAAAACTCTGTCTCTAACCATCGATTCGTCGATATTGGCAAGAAATGTTTGCCGATGATTCGAGCAACCTCTTCTACGCTCTCAAGGCCTACTCGTCCACGGAGGACGTCTAGATGCCGAAACTTGGAATGAACAAGCAAAAGGAAAAAAGGGTTCGAGCCATATAATATCATGGAGTATCGGCGAACAAGCGAAGATGAGACAGTCTGGTGTAGGTGATAGAGGTCCGGTCGCTTTTTAAGCTTTCGCTGCCACTTGTGCGGGTCAGTCTGTAAAAAGACTTAATTAATGAGCAGCTTCTCCCTAAGGACGTCCATGGGACAGTGCGGGGAAGGCACGAGGTGAGCGAGAAGCAGTGAGATGACGGAGTGCCCTCCGAGGAACGACCCTCGATGCAAACTCCTCGTATGAATATGTCTCTGCTAATTCAAAGTTCGTCCCAGAGGTAGATGCTGCCTGTTTACGGGGAATATTAAAAACTTCAACGTCGTCCGTTTTCGCCTGACCGGTTACAGCGAGAAAGGAAGAATACCTGCGTGCACACCTCTCTGCCACAGTCCAATGTGCAACTGAAACGTGAAAATCGAAGACTATGGTTTTTAGCTTCATGACTATGGATAGCACAGTAATTATACTATACTGTACAAGAGTACAAAATTCTGGGTGAAACGCAAATGTTTTTCTATCGAAAACCCCTGTCATCATGTATATAGGGCACCAAAAGAAATCGCGAAACGGCTATTACCAACAAAAACAAATTGTAAACCGATCGATATCTTCTAGAAACAAATCGAAAAGTTATTCTATATAACAAAATTAAGTTGCTTGACTCCTCTACGGGGAGGCGAAGCGTAGGTTAAGGAAAGCATAAAAGCGTGGTCCTTGACAACCAAAACAGAGTCCTTGGAAATCGGTTGTGACCAGCACAAGCGTGAGTCGCTTGGTGTTGGAAAGAGAGATTTAAAAGAGTGCGTCTCTGTGTGTTTTCGTTATCTTGGTGTTATTTCCCTAAGTTAAATCAGTTTACGAGTTTTGAGTTTGTGTTATTTTGTTCTTGTTCTTTCGTGAATTTTCGGTGTCTCAAGACCAGTTTTGCCACCCTACATATATTAAATATAAGTTTTAAAAAGATTTGATAAGACATTTGTCAACAATGAAAAGAAAAGTTACATTATTCCTTAATGGGGAAATAGAATTTTTCAAAATGGAAGTCTTTAGCTCTGACGACTCTTTATATCGTTAAAATTATCAAAGTAATGTAAGTAATGCAAAATATAATCAATAGTACGGAATACAAATTAATATTGACATTTATTGAGGTAGGATCTAGTTATATAGGTACACATATCAATTTTCATCGTAACACTTTAATTATTATTATAAGTGTGTATCATATACAGGCTAATAACTGTCTCGATTGATGCTGAAATAGCAGCATTCATGTTGCTAGTCAAGATTGTGTTCAATTTGTAATCATAAGTAATTAATAACAAGAAATGTAAAGAAAATGGTTACTTAACTTTCAATTTCAAATTAATTCATTGATTATTGTTTCTTTGATGTTTCAAACATTGAAAATATTACAGTTATTTGAATATCATATATAGCACCATTGTGATACTCGTATTTCGAATATTTTGTAGAAAAATGATACTACATCAGGCTATGATATATGAACCGTGCATTTCGAATCTACAGCAGCACCTCGTCATTCTCAGTGGCTTAACGAGGAAACATATCCAACCGAATTTGATGAAATTTATGCGAGAGATAGTTCTTAAGAAAATATTTGACACGTATTCTTTTTATCGACCATCATTCGTGTTAGAGGAGTGAAAACAGCCCTCAAAGGTGGAGGTAGAAGGCATATATTCCGGAATATCTCTAGAACCAAAAGGGCAGGAGACAAATCGTAAGATAAACATAACTCGGCAGCGCCGCCTGGCGTACTTCAGTGCAAACAGTCGCAAACGCGATCTAAGCGCCACTTAGCACTTCTCGGTATCCCTGTATTAATGACCCTTCGTTCCAGAATGTTTAAATTCTCGTAAAGCATTGACAGTAATAATTATTGTTAAATTGTTAGCAACAAAAGAATTTTACATATCGTCGTTAATTAATTAATTAGTCGTCTTTATGTCTCTGAAATATCTTAAATCGCTATCCTGATAGTCGAAGCATTGCTGATTTCTTTCTCCACTAATTTTACAATTTCACTATTGTACATTCTCAGAGGAGTAATTAATATTTATCTTTTCTAGTAAATGAAGGTAGTCATGTAGCATATAACCATAATAACCAATTCCAAGCAATCATCTTGGTTTCAATGCTGTATATAACGATAAATTATTTGTATCATAAAAGAAAATACTATTTCAACATATGGTCTAAAGAATAAATTTTGAAATACTTAACTCCCTTAAAATAAATTTGTTTATAAAATTCTTTCTGAGATAGTTAATTTTCCGATAAATGCCGTAACTCAAACAATTAGTGACGCAACATAATATAGGTGATTTCCTTCTTTCTATATAAAATTATAAATAATTGAAGAACAGTAATAAAGAAGGCTGAAAGTTGAAGTTTCTAAAATTGAAGTTTCAAGAAAAATAATTATTCGTTTGTCAAAATGTAATTTATTAACTCGAAAATGACTGTCAGCCATTTTTATTTCCACTCTTCGATTAGTCTACACACTTGTGCGAAAAATATTCAGAATAAATTTTTGTATTTGTTAATATTAACTGTGTGTTCGTTGCTATTCGATAATTTTACGAGCCGTGTAGCTAACACTTCGTTTTCCAAGACACGATCGCGTAAGGGCACCGTTGAGGCATGCACAATTCAGTTAGAGAACTGTAGGGTGGTTTTACGTCATATCCTACCGTCCCGTTTTTCGTTTCCCATCGTCCTCGTTCAGCGATGTTTTATTTAAGCAATAATTGAAAATTCTACGGAATACGACCAATGGATTTGTCACCAAGGAAGGTTTTACGCCTCCCCTAAATTTCCCATTGCGTTCCACCACGCTACCCCCGTACGGATACGTTTGACAACGTGTGTCGGTGCTCTCCTTTCCTCGATCGCAGTCGTAACGTAGGGAAGTAAAGATCGTCCACGTACGTAATAGTATCACGGCTTTATTGACTATCTTACGACGATGTTTTAGTAATCGCATTGTCGGCCTGGCAATTTAGATCGACCTTCTTACTTGCATATCTGGGACCTGTAGGATCAACTGTCTTATTGTCAGTATAGAATATGTGTTAGTTGATATATTACGAAAAAATATTATCGAAGAATATTGTAAAAATTATTGTATTTATTTATATATGTTGGGTAGTATATTACTATATTTGAAAATTTTAAGATGCCAGGTTGCTGACTAATAATAATATTATATTAAGATATTTATCCACAATTTTGAATTCGCCATTTTGTTTTCTGTAATTCTTCATTTCAATTTGTAATTAGCAACGTGGAAGACTCAAAAATTCCAAGTTGCGATACAATGTAATAATTTCTTAATACGTTTCTTCATCATTAATCGATGACCACGAAATGACCAAATTATTTTTGTCATATATATATTCTCATGATCAAAAAAGTAGTAAAAATACTGAATATAAATGCATAGCGAAAATTTGTATCCTATAAGCACAAATATAGACATAATTTGTAAGAAGTTTATAAATTATTATATTTATCGTTAATAGTAAATAAATATTGTTAATAATAAAATGTTCGAAACGGAAATTTAAAGTGGAAGTGAAAAAATTAATTAATTATTGATCATTACTTGTACTCATAACGAATTTATGTTCAAATGTGCCTATAATTTGTTAAAAGTTTTTAAATTAATATATTGATTGTTTATAACAAATTAATATTCATAATAATAAATTGTTCACATTGTGAATTTATAATAAAATTGAAAAAATTAATAAATTATTGTTTATAAAAGCGGAAAAGCAATAATTAATGGAATCGGTAAAGTTCGAACATTTCCGTCGATCTTCGGCCGATCGTGACTATATAAAGGGCACGGAGGGGAAGTTCCGGCCATTTGTCGGTTTGGTCTCGCGCACGTAACATCTAAATTTTCGTTGTGCGCGAGGGGTGGGGGTTCCGAAATGTGGTTGGGGGTGGCTCCCCTATCCACACCCCACCCCATTTATTAATTCTTTTAATTTTCAGATATTAATAATTTTTCTTTTGTTTTCAGGTGTTAATTATTCTATTTTTTTCAGGTTATAATAATTTTTTCCTTTTTCAGATTTTTGTTTTGTTTCTATTTATCTTATCATTATGTTTATATCTCATCGTTGGGTTGTTTATGTCTCATCGTTGGGTTCTTAATAATACTTTTTTTTTTCAGATCTAATTTATTATTTTTTCAGGATTTAATTATTTTTCTTTTTACAGATTTCATTTTTTCTTTCTATTAATCTTTACTTGAGAATTCGAATATTTCGAGTAATATTCGAATGTTTCGTTGTTGGTTTGCTTATTTGTCATTGTTGAGTTTCTTATGTCTCATCGTTGGGTTGTTTATATCTCATCGTTGGGTTGTTAATAATCATTTTCATTTCAGGTTTAACTTATTATTTTTTCAGGGTTTAATATTTTTTTTCAGGATTTAATTATTTTTCTTTTTTCGGATTTTATATTTTCCTTTGTATTTATCTTTACTTGAGAATTCGAATATTTCGTGTAATATTCGAATGTTTCGTTGTTGGTTTAGTTATGTGTGATTGTTAGGTTTCTTATGTCTCATCGTTGGGTTGTTCTATCTATTTGGTTTACCATTGTGGTTCATATTCGTCTCGCTCTTATTGTCTTTCCTCTTACTAATCCGTTTCATTTCAGGTTTATATATTTTCTTTTCAGGTTTATATATATCTTCTTTTTAGGTTTCCAAGTTTTTCAAATTCTCATTCGGAAGACATCGCTGAACGATGCGGGACGAGTGCATTTAGACCTAAGTAGCTATAAGATAGACGCCTAGACTAAGTAACATGTGCGCGCTATCTGTACAAAGGTAAACTATCTGACTTGGAGCGAATATATACATTTCATATTTTTCTAGCTTCATCCCTCTCGTTTACCAAATAGAACATAATTGTTCTCGCGATAATCGCGATCGTTCGTAAGTACCGACTAGCCTACACGATGTACTCCCGTGTACTCGACAACTTCTCGTCTCATAAGTCATCCTCACGACTCGTCTCCGACACACATTACTAGCCACTGTCAATCTCGTCATGCATCGGGTTCCAGGGTGGGCCCTGGGTCTCTGTTTCACCTGGACTTGATGCGGGGGTCCAGCTGCCCCGGTCGCGTACGCGCCTGGGGTTCGGGTACGCAGTTGGACGGGCATAGTGTCTACGGTTAGACCACAGGGATGATTAAGTTCTACCCCGTGTGGCAGGGATGCGAAGTGTCTGTCTGACATGCAATGCCCCGCCGGACCCTCGTGTCGACTCTGGGGTTTCATTGGTTCGGGGACTATTCTTGGTTCACGTGTAAGTCATGGCGAGTGCGGCAGTGGCTGGACATGGACTAGGCCCGATCGGGAGGGTGTCGAGGCATGAAGTTATCTCTGTACACGGGAGTACATCGCCTAGGCTAGTCGGTCTTTCGAATAATCGCGAACTCGTTCGGGCGCGTCGCGATTTTCTATTAGTTCTTCATTGCTCGCGTTCTTCATATTTGATTCCCCAATTTTGTGGGAACTTGGAAATATTAGAGTCCTAGTGTTGCGACAGTAGAGTAATAAATTTTAGTATACCGTATCGAAAACCCTTTTATAGGACACGAAATTTAATAAAGTGCCTGTAGATTCGCTTTAACTTTCTTCGCTCCAAGTTAGGTTAGGGTGCCTTTGTTACAGATGGCGCCAGCAGGCTGTGCCACTAGGGCGCATGTCCGGGTCTCGATGCGTAGCCACCTCCACGTGGTGAGGCCTGGTAATTGGTACCGTTTTCCAAAGAATAATTTTAGGAAAACGATACCGAGCTAAGAGCTACGCACAAAGTTTAAGATATTTCCTAGCTTTTTTAAATTTTCGATGTTTTAGTTAACCATTTGACGATTTTTGAGGCTGCGAGAGGTAAGTGGTCGGAATTCTTGGCAATGACGTCATTCAAATACGGATATAGTTCATAAAAATGTATAAATAATCCAATTTCTTAATAATAAATTGTTCATAGCGTTAATTTTTAATATAAGGAAAGAATACATTGGTTATTACTTGAACAATATCATACTAATGTTTAAATGTACCTATAATACGCAAAAGTGTAAAAATTATTACACTTATTTCTAATAACAAATTGGTCACAAAGTAAATTTATAATACAAGTGGAAAAATTACTAAAATATAGGCTATTACTAGTATATACAACGTATTTGCGTGAAAATGTATCTATAATTAGCAAAAAGTTAATAAATTGCTACATTTATTGTTAATGACAAATATTTTGCAACGTATATTAACGATAAAAGTAAAGAAAGTTAATAAATTATTACTTACTACTTAAACAAACAGCGTATTTTTATTAAAATGTATTCGCAACTTACAAAAGCCAATAAATTAATAAATTTATTGTCAATAGCAAATTAAAGTTGTTGATAACAAATAGTTTGTAACGTATATCAACAATAAAAGTCTAAAAAGTTAATAAATTATTAGGTCCTACCTGAACAAACAACATATTCGTGTTAAAATATATCCATAACTTACAAAAAGTTAATAAATCGTTATATTTATTGCTAATAACAAATTACAATTGTTGATAACAAATAGTTTGCAAGGTATATTAATAATAAAAGTCAAAAAAGTTAATAAATCATTAGTTATTACAGCGAAAAAGTAACTTTTAAAGGAATCGGTAAAGTTCGGAAATTTTCGCCGATCATCGCCCGGCCGCCGCTATATAAGGGGCCCGCGTGCAGGCTCGAGCCAGTTCTCGCTTCGACTTCGGGAGGTCCGCGTTAATATTCTTTCTTTTTGTTTCAGGTTTTAATTATTTTTTTTATTATTTCAGATTCTATTTCTTTTATTCCAGATTTCATTGTTTGTGCATTCAAGTGTTTTGTACACTATGCGAATGCTTCGTCGTTGGTTTATTTGTATATCATCGATGGCTAGATCAATGGCATTCAGTGACCATTGTCCACTCTCTTGAATAATTTAATAATAATTCCTTCTTTCAGGTACTAATTATTTTTTCTTTCAGGTTTTAATTATCTTTCTTCTTTCAGATTCTATTTCTTTTATTCTAGTTTTCATTGTTTGTGCATTCGAGTATTTCGCACAATATTCGAATGCTTCGTCGTTGGTTTATTTGTATATCATCGTTGGCTAGATCAATGGCTATTCAGTGGCCATTGTCCACTCTCTTAAATAATTTAACAATAATTTCTTCTTGCAGATTTTATTTTTTTCATTCTATGTGTCTTTGTTTCAGCATTCGAGTATTTCGTATAATATTCGAATGCTTCGTCGTTGGTTTACTTATGTCTCATCGTTGGCTAAATCTTTCCTTTCACAAATTTTACGACTTCCGTTCGATTTGTTTTCGTTAGAGCGTTCGAGTATTTCGTATAATACTCGAGCGCTTCCTCGTTGGTATGTTTATATCTCACCGTTGGAATGTTTCTGTCTCGTAGTTATGTTGCTCAGGTCTCGTCGTTGGCTTGCTCGTTCCATTTGGTTATTATCCTTGATGGTTTCCTCGTACTAATCCCTTTCCTTTCAGCTACATATTAACAATAATATATTCTGTTTTAGCTTTTAGGTTTCTCAAGATTCTGTTTGCGACACATCAATGAACGATGCGTGCGTTTACTTTTAAGTAATCATAAGATAGATCCATAGACTAAGTATCATGTGCGCGCTATCTGTACAAAGGTAAGCTACCTAACTTGGAGCGAAATTTATAAATTCTCTATCATTTTCTTATCCCCCTCGTTTAGCAAATAGAACATAATTGTTCTCGCGATAATCGCGATCGTTCGTAAGTACCGACTAGCCTACGCGACGTGCTCTCGTGTACTCGATAAGTACATGCTTCGTAAGTCATCCTCACGACTCGTCTCCGACACTCATTTCCAGTCACTGTCAATCTCGTCATGCATCGGGTTCCAGGGTGACCCCCTCGGATCAGTGCGTCTTCTGACCTCGACGGGGCGGTCCGCTGCCTAAGTCGTACGCGACTGGGGCTCGGGCACATGCTGGCTGACGGACTAGTACCATCTACGGTTAGACCACAGGGATGATTAAGTTCTACCCCGTGTGGCTGGGATGCGAAGTGTCTGTCTTGGCCGGCAACCGCCCAGCAGGGCCCTCGCGTTGACACTAGAAGTTTCATTGGTTCAGGGACTATCCTTGGTCCACGTGTAAGTCTTGGCGAGTGCGACAGTGACTGGAATTGAGCTAGGCCCGATCGGGAGGGTGCCGAGGTATGAAGTTATCTCTGTACACGGGAGTACATCGCCTAGGCTAGTCGGTCTTTCGAATAATCGCGATCTCGTTCGGGCGCGTCGCGATTTTCTATTAGCTCGCGAGTTTGATATTTCATTCCCTATTTTTATGGGAACTTGAAAATATCTTAGCGTTCCGGCAATAGAGTTTCAGTATACCGAACCGAAACCCCTTTTGTAAGACACGAAATATAATAAAGTGTCAGTAGAGTCATTTTAACTTAATTCGCTCCAAGTTAGATTAGGGTACCTTTGATACAGACAGCGCCAGCAGGCTGCGCCACTAGGGCGCATGTCGGGTCTCGATGCGTAGCCACCTCCACGTGGTGAGACCTGGTAATTGGTATCGTTTTCCGAAAAGAAATCTTTGGTAAACGATACCAAGCTAAGAGCTGCGCATTCATTGTTACGTAAAGTATGATAGATTAAGATTGTTTAATATTTAGCCTTCATTTTTACTGTGTACATCATCATTGATATTACGTATATTCTATAATATCAATTTATTATGTTTGCAAAGGAGTTTCCAAGGGGCGATTACCATATCGCAATTTTAAAATTGTCTGCAATTCATACGATTAACCCTTTCACTATGAAAGACGTATATTTACGTCCTCACAAGTCTATCACTATATACGAAAGACTTAAATACACGCTCCTTACATTCTTCTTACTCTAGCACTTTTGCTATTTTACCAATTGATTCCACCTGAAATATAACAAAGCAATTGAATATCGGTAGTTGTTTCAATATTGTTCTGTCAATTGTCAAATATCGTGCCATCTGTATTGATGATTCTCTTTGAAAATGTACCGCAGTCAAAGGGTTAGTATAAAAGTATTGTGAAATAAACAATCCTAGACGTATATTTCTCGAGCATGAAATCGAATTTATCTCATTCCCGGCTGATATTTCAATTTTTTCGATCAGAACATGATGTTACATTCGATTTTAGACTCACTGGTATTAATGGCCAATGACGTTTTTAAATGAAAATATAAACTTAACACAACTTAAATGAGCATTTTCAAAATTTTAATGAAATTTCCTTTTTCAATTTATCCCTTTGACTACGTACTTCAGTGATTCTTCTTCTATTATGCATATAATTAATTCCTCAGCCCTTGTCCTTTCACATTTTTTGAAATTTTATATCCATTTATGTAATTACGAGCCATAAAATCTAAAGATACAAGATTTCTAACTGATACAAAATTTGTTTTAACACATTTATCCACAATTTAGGATCCACCATTTTGTTCTGTTATAACTTTTACATTAAATTTTTAATTAGTGACTTCCAAAATATATAGATACGAACTTTCGATCCAATCAAATATCTTCCTACTATTTTGTTTTTCTTTTACTTTCGACTTCGAATTAGTAATTAATGAACTGGAGAATTCAACGATACCAATTTCCAAACAAATCAAAAGACATGTTCGTATTTTGGCCAGCTTTCCCACGAAATTCCTCTTAGTGCGTCGGTGCTCTCTCGAATCCACTTTATAACGCGAGAATTCGGTGTGTCGATCTGGATGTAGAGACAAAAATGCGTGGCACTTACGCGGGCACACGTGAGCGGATACGTGTGGAAACGTGTGTGGAAGAACGCATCGAGGCCGGAGCGACGGAGAGGTCAGGGGTGAGGGGTGAGCGTGGATTGAGGGGACCCCATGGAGTCGTGAAATCCATCAGACCAGGCCTCGAGCCCCGTTTGCCAGCGCTACTTACCGTGGTGTGGCGAGAACGGCATCAACAGGACTGAGAAGACCTGGAAGATGTCATGGAGGCAGGAGAGGGGCTAGAGGGCCAAGAATAAAATATCATCCACGGTATGTCCCCTTTGAGAACGTAGCATCCCTTTCCAACGTCTCTGTCCTTCTCCTTCAGCCGCGTCTCTAGCTGCTCTCTCTGGGTCTCACCTACTCACCTTCGCGTACGTCCCCGACGCACGTCCGGGCGAGAGTGCATGGTTGTCATTCAAATTTTCAATTTCGATCTCTTTGACGCGGCAATCGCGTCGCCAGAGCTAAAGTCGTGCCGCCTAACCTCTCAAAGGTGCATCGTCTATGGTATTTTAGCATTTTAGCATACCGCGATTGTGCATCGGGAAACGAGGAATTTGAAAGGGAAAGATGAAAATAGTGCACGTTCCGGGTGATACTTCATACGTCTCAGCGTTCGGCTAAGGGAGGATGTTTATGGAAATGCGGGTCTTTGTTGGATGCAGAGAGTAAATAGTAAATTGCGCGTTTATGGGACGTGGGTGGAGGATGGTTTCGTTGTCACAGGGTGTTTTAAAGGTAGTTTTAAAGGTAGCCCTTTACTATCAATTGTATGTTATATATTTCTTGTATGCATTTATTATTTAGCAAGAGTAGAGGAGGTATATAGATAGATATTGTAATTGTAAGAAAATAATTTCGGTTTGCATCAGTAAATAATGTTATGCATGTTTAGTTATTCTTTTGTCAATGTTAGAATTTTTTTCTTTTCAGATGTGGTAGTCGATACCTTTAGGTTGCTATTTCGTGAAATTCCGTGTAATTTCGTTTATAACTGTCAGTTCACGGTCAGTCTTAACATGGAGTGCAAAAATAAGCATTTTCGACACATTTTACTTTTTTATTTTCATAAAGGCAAGAATGCGGCTGAGGCTCGCAAAGAGATACGAGAAGTTTATGGTGTTGATTGTTTAACAGAACGCACGTGTCAGAATTAGTTTAAAAAATTTCGTTCTGAAGATTTTTCACTGAAAGATACCCACAACGTTCTGGCCGACCTTCTGAGATTTACGCACTTGGTTAAGTCTTTTGCAGATAAGGAGCAGAAATTCTATGAGCGCGGGATCACGAAGTTACCTGAAAGATGGCAAAGGGTCATCGAATATAATGGAAGATAATTGACCGATTAAAGTTCATTTAATATATAGAAGAAATTAAGTTTTATTTCACACTAAAAAACCGAAAGTACTTTCTTGCCAACCCAATAGATCTTTATTGTTTTCCTATTAGATTACAAGGGTTCTTTATTCTCCATACACGTTGCTTATTTTATATAAAATATATAGCTACTATAACAACAATACAATATTAACGATATAACAGCCTATGATACAACCATAATAATAACTTAACCTAACCTATAACAATAACTTAACGTAACCAAACATAAACATACTCTTATTTACACCCCTAAACTATATCTCAACCACCCCCCTTTGGTTTTCCCTTTGTACCATTGTTTCTCCTTTTCCATTTTTATGCACTTGTCCCTTACCGCCCCGTTCCTTAGAATAGGTATATATAAGTCAAAATCGATGGTTTCAAATTTTCTATTTTTATGGTTATTGGGAACACAGGTAGGTCTACTTTTCGCAGGATTTTTCTGCAGATTTGGTTATTATATAGAATTTTATTATTATTTATACTGATACCCTCTGATACACTCTCCGATCCTTACTCTCTCTCTCTGACTTTTAACTCTATGAACTCGTATATGGCACGCTGGAGGTGACAATGCTAATTTACTATAAAATTCGCATATCAATTTATAATAATAAAAATGAATGAAATAAATATAACACGTTGAATTCTACCACTGTAAATTACTTCGATTCATTTAGCTAAGAATAAATACAAATTGACACCCTACAACTTTGAACATAAATCGAGTGCAAAGGGTTAAGACACTCTGACTCTTCCACGTCCTTGCACTTTTATTTAAACCCTTGCACTATGTCTTCTTTCATACCCACGCTCTCTTTCTTAATCGGTCGGTCACGTATCCTAAATCGTTTTATCGTATTCGGCTCTGTCATAAACATCCCTTATGTTGCGATGGCAATAATACTTGGAAGACGCGTCTCGCTGTCCTTCTTGAGGATCGACAAATTATAAAACAAGACATCAGACGATCGCGAGAAGTCGAAGACATAAGACGGTTTGAAGAAATCAAACAGAACACATCGTTCGAAGACATAAGACGGTTTGGAGAAATCAAACAGAACACATCGGATGACGTTAGCGAGAATTCGTACGGAAAACATCAGACGGTTTTGGAGTTCAGACAAGACGCATCAGACGTGAACTAGAACTCGAAGACGTAAGACGGTATCGAGGAGTGGAAGACGTAAGACGGTAGTTGGGAGAAAACGAGAAGACAGAAAACGGAAGACGGAAGACAAGACGAAAAACGGCAAAGGCGGAGACGATGCAGCGCACACACCAATCACGCATAAACGAATCATAATCGTGTAATAAAGTGTAAATACAACCGAGACAAACTGCGCTTTATTACAACACCTAAGTGCTCAGTGTCTCGTAAAGATTCGGCACACTGGGAAAGGGGGCAACGCAAGTATATCAACGCTGCCCCCTCCGCGTGGAGCTCATCTGCATCCACGCGGTGCAACACCTTACATTCGATCCTCTTGCACGCGGTCACTTTCGTTCTAAGTCGAACCACTCTTGACATTCTTACAGGGCCTTCAGGGCTTTACTTATTCCTTTCCAACATATACATATATCAAAGAATCGGAAGAAAGAATAATCTGAAAATAGAGCCAGAGAGATTCTCCATGCTGCACCAGCGGACAATCCAAAATCTATAAAGTTTTGCTAGTATAGTCGGTTCTTGCTGGCAAAATTCTCCGCCCGGGGGATCGTGTAGCGAAGACGTAGACGGGGAGAATAGGCGGTCCTTAAATCTGAAAAATTAAATTATATCGCCGTAAAGAACGATGCCCGGGGGTTTAGCGTCCTCGCGGATGGGGGCCAAGGCGTGTATATGGCGCGGGGACCGTTGAATAAAAACAGCATTAGTCCGTACATAATGTATGGATGATGGCGACGTGTCTTGTGCTCTATCGTACACGGAAGAAGGACGCTGGATAGAGGGAACAGCGGACGAGCTAAGGGAGCTGTACGAGAATGCTGGGAGTCGTAAAGCATGCGCTTGCTCGCGTTTCGCCCGTTATAATAATTTAGTTCATAAAATTCCCGCCAAACCAGACCGGTGCACGGCCTTCCATGGGATTTCGCGGACATCGGGAATAGAGAAGTTCATTTGCCTCCGGGCAACTTTGCTTTATGGGATAGGTCGATAACAAAATCGCATTAGCCATCCCCAGTTCGCGCCCGTATCAGTTGCAACCGCTAAAATTGAAAATACCTTCGTATCGAAACTTGTCGATCACGATATTATTAACGGGTTCGACTCGAATTTTAATATTTTAACTAGAAAATTGGAGTTATTTATTTTGTGGGAAATGAAAATTGCGGATGAGAATCTGTCGAAATGAAAAAATTTATTTAACTGTTATCCTGGAATTTATACTGATGACTGGTGGTGTCCAGAACGAGTATCGATTCTTAATCGATTGCCTACTACAGTCCGCAATCTTCGTCCTGAGAACCCTTGTGGAATATAAAAGGAGGGATCTTTCGTTTTCTGCTCAATACACGTGCCCCAAAATAAAAGTGCAATCTAAGGAATTGGTATTGGTGATTTAATATTACTTTTACAATTTATTTTTGCGTTATTTAATTAACGCTATTTAATAAAGGAGTGAAGTGCATTTAACAGTATCTTCAAGATGTCGTACCTTCGTATCGAAACTTGTCGACCATAATATTATTAATAGGTTCAACATGGATTTTAATGTTTTATAGCTAACTAGAAAATTGGAGTTATTTATTTTGTGGGAAATGAAAATTGTGAATGAGAATCTGTCGAAATGGAAAAATTGATCCAACTGTTACCCTTTAATTTACACTGATGACTAGTAGTGTCCAAAATCAGTATCGATTCTTCATCATTTGCCCATTGCAGTCCATGATTTTCGTCCTGAGAACCCTTATGGAATATAAAAGGAGGGGTATTTCATTTTCTGCTCAATACACGTTCCCCAAAATAAAAGTGCAATCTATAGAATTGATCTTGATACCTTATTCTTACTTTTTCAATTTAGTTTTGGATGTAAAATAGCACTACTTGATAAAAGAGTAAAGTGCAATTAGCATATCTTTAAGATGTCGTACCTTCGTATTGAGACTTTTCGATAGCGGAATTATTATTAACTAATTGGAATTATTTATTTCGTAAGAAATGAAAATTGTACTTACATATAGATATTTTTAAAACTCGTATGTGGTGTAGAATTGGAAACATGTTTTCGTGTGATAAGTATAAAAAGAATTTTTCTAAATGCAGGGTATTATCACATTTTTTGAATTACTATTAAACGAACTATTAAATGGAGTGGATGAGTTAAAATGGTGAAAATATGACGACGAAAAATAATGGAAAATAATTGCTGTCGGAAGTGGCACCTGTTTGAATTAGGAGTTATTAAAACAATTTGGTAAATGTAGACCGACGTCACATTTTTGAATTGCTATTAAACGAACTATTAAATGGAGTGAATGTGTTAAAATGGCAAAAATGTCACGACGAAGAGTAATAGAAAATATTTATTGTCAAAATGACACCTGTTTAAATTAAGAGTCAATTTATTAACGCCTTGTCTCGTGGCGATGGTCCAATAACGATTTTATAAAAGAGAGGAGATGTACTCAAAAGTAGATCGAGAAATTTGAAATTAACGAGAAAGCTCCCCTTTGGAGAATCCATAGAGAATAAAAGAATCGATTAGTATAGAATTGAAAATAATTTGTTATTGGAAATCGTCATTTGCTAAATTAATATGCACATTCTATATGATATGCTTTGACTGACATACTAAAAATATTTTAAGTTTTAATGGACAATAAAGGGATTAAAACGACGAGCAGATGTCGTACTTTGTATAACTTGAAATACTGTCAAATATTTAGGAACGAAAATTATATATATTTAAATTTGAAGTCCATCCATTGACACCTTGGCTCGTGAAGCAACAACGATTTTATTACAACACAGGCTATTCTTAGAAGTATGAGGAAAAATACGAAATCCATGAAAAGGGACCAAAATTCCATGAAGAGAATTAGGGGGGTCTTTTATTATCTTGCTTATTCTTCTCTTCAATATCTTTGAAAAATTATTGCAAAGAACCATTAAGACCCTATGTTTTGAAATTAACACAGTTTATTTTTACAGTCCTCAACTAAACGTGTTGCATTTTTGGTTAAGAAAGATTGAAAATTTCCGGTGTTACGTATCGTTGTCAGAATATTCCTCGATAAAATGGCACACATTCGAATTAGAAGCCAATCTATTAGCACTTCATCTTCGCAATCCAGCAATAATTCTATAAAGAACTCCAAGTGTTCGCAAATATTATATAAAATTAGGAACATAAAATCAATTCAAACAGACCTCTAACGATAGATCTGGAAGATTACCAAAGTTTGTCAATCACGTAATGCTCAGAACGCGAAACAACGTTATTTTCCGCGATATATGAGGCGAAATAACGCGATGCATTGGTGAACAAAACTGGCACCCACTCGAATTAGAAGCTAATCTATTAGCACCTCGTCTCACGATCCAGTAATAATTCTATAAAGAACTCCAAACATTGCCAAATATAAAATTAGTAACATAAAATCCCTTTTTAAAAGGTCTCTAACGATAGATCTGAGAGCCTACCAAAGTTTGTCAATCACGTAATGCTTAAAACGCGAAACGGCGTCATTTTCCGCGATATATGAGGCGAAATAACGCGATGCATTGGTGAACAAAACTGGCACCCACTCGAATTAGAAGCTAATCTATTAGCACCTCGTCTCACGATCCAGTAATAATTCTATAAAGAACTCCAAACATTGCCAAATATAAAATTAGTAACATAAAATCCCTTTTTAAAAGGTCTCTAACGATAGATCTGAGAGCCTACCAAAGTTTGTCAATCACGTAATGCTTAAAACGCGAAACAACGTTATTTTTCGCGATATATGAGGCGAAATAACGCGATGCATTGGTGAACAAAACTGGCACCCACTCGAATTAGAAGTCAATCTATTAGCACCTTGTCTCGCGACCCAGCAGCGATGGAACAAAGCCCAGCAGGTGTTCCCAAAGGTAAGACCGACGGAGCAAGAAGAAGCGGTAGACGCTGGGCAGACGCTAGGGTAAATAATAATAATAATACAGCCGCAGCGACGAGATCGGATACGAGACGAGTGAAAAGGCCCCGCGATGGAGGATCAGCGGAGGATAAAAAAATTGATTAGTAGCGAGCCGCGCGAAATACCGATTTGATTTATCAAGCGGGAAATCCTATCATCTCCATACTACAAGACTTTTCACTCCGGGTCTTTGATTAAAATGCGAGCTTAATCATCGCACTCTGCAGGCACCTGGGGACTTCGCTTGTCGCCTCCTCAGCCCTCGACGCTCTAGCTTGCTACCAGGGCCTCGCTGTCTTTTCTCTCCCTACCATCAGCTTCCGGCAAAAGCCGGAATACCGCAAGGATAATGCATGACGCGCTCTTTTGTTGCTACGCCGTGACAGAGAGGCAGCAAGAGGCCGACGTTGAACAGAAATTCTCCGGCTTGCCAGCTGCTTGTTTTAAGATATTAAAATGTGTCATCAGCTGATGCCTTCGTTACCGCATCGTGATGGATCCTACCCCGGTTCTTCCTTCCGACGGTTCTCCAGCCTCCTCGTCCTCTCTCGCGTCCCCTTCATACACCGGCAACTTTAATTACGAGAATGTTACTTTACTTGCGCTGCAAGCGGGGACGAAGGAAATTGCGCAAATTACCATACGACGTTATCGCATGGGAAATCGATTCCAGTCGATTAAAATCAGCCTTTTTCTTTAGTTCCGCGAGTAACTTCGTGGAAATTAGTTGCGGCCGCGAGGGGAGAGTTTGAATGGGAAAATGGCGAAGAGGGGGTGAGATTATGCGAGATTATACGGCGGATATCGCGCGAGAGATTTGTAAATTTTTTAGCCGCTCGTGGGAGAAAAATTCGTAGGACTGGGTAGTTAAATCGCGCCGCGTTTACGCCCTGTTAAAAGCCTCGAATGCCGTGATTGCTGTTCGCCGCTTCAGCAACCATTCACCGTCGTTTCGGTCCCCTCCGACTGTTACATACGGCGAAAGTTTTGACGCCGTTTAGCACGTCGAACCGACATTTCATGCCGATTCTCAACGTTCGGTAAATTAGAAGAATTTACCGAAAGTTTCGAAACGAGTGAGATGCATTTGTCATTTCCGGGTATTTCATGCCGGATAAAAATTAACCCTTTGCACTCGACGATTTTTTGGCTAGAGGAGAGTAGAAATTCAAAGATTCTCTATGAAAAAAGCTGACGATAATTTTTTGAGCAGTAAATAAAGAATTGTAGAATTATTTGATTTCGATACCTCGCACAGTATTACTTTACGTTAAATTTGATATGTTAATTAATATCGATCTTCCAAATTCTATGAAACGGTGACTGAGGATCACCTCTCGAGTGCAAAGGGTTAATATCGATCTTCCAAATTTTATGAAATGGTGACTGAAGGTCACCGCTCGAGTGCAAAGGTTTAATCGATTGCCCACTTTTCTGGTGATATTTCAATTTTGTGGGATGCTCGAATTTTGACGAGATATATCCAAGTTTAAAAATGTATGTAGGTTATTTGATTACTGCAGGTTTGGAGTACCTTTGTTGCAACCTTGATGGATGAATATTATTTCCTTTTTCGTGTAATTAGTGGTGAATAATAAATTAAATTAAATATTTAAGAATATAATAGTGACCTTATGTAGATTTATCTTCTAAGAAATTGTTATTACTGTCATTAATGCACTTGACAGAAACGTATAAATAGTCACATTTTGGAATAATTTAATTTTGTATGTAAAATTTTTTGAATCTGGAACGTATTTGATTTTGAAAATATTTTCTATGAACTTGATGAAATTATATTTTCTTCGTTAAGATTAGGTAGGTGTTTAATATTTAAATTAATTAAAATCAATTCAATATTCACTTTTTGAAATATTTAAAATAAATCGTGTCTAAATTATACGGAAAATTTTCTTATAGCATATTGTAAATTAGCTTTACTCAAAATATAATCAAATTCTTGAGTTATAATGTTTAGGTTAGGATTACATTAAGTTCCTCAAATTTCCTGCACAAATTTATTTACTTACTAGCAGATTTACAAATAATTAGATAAGGCATGGGAACGAAATTCTTATTTTTGCAAGGAATAGAAAAATAATAAAATTTGCGAATATATAATACTTTACAAAAATTATAATGGCATGTGCCATAATGATTCTTTGATAAAGTAAGATGTCATTTATAAACCTGTCAATATAGACACTGCTAACATTGATGGTCATTCGATTAATATTCCACTGATAATTGAATAACTATAATTTTATGTTGTTCCACATATGAAAATTTACTATGTCGTGAACAAACATTGGGAGCATCAAGATACAATAATTACAAATTTTTATGGCTGTGTACAAGTCCACTGAGCACTTGAAACACAATGAAAATACCACATAATCTTCTTCCATGCTCTACTGCAGTAAAACCATGAGCCCAAGAAAGTACAAAACTGGTTGACAATCATGTTCCATAATTCTCTCCAAAATTTCAATAAAGAAGTACCCTGTTTTGCAAACGGACCTCCATAATTATCGACTATGCTAACGACCTTACAGATTATACTCCTTCCCCATTTTTTAAAATCCCAATTATTATACTTTACAAAATTACCAGTACCAAGTTATACTTCAAAAATTTTCCTATGTTTATTTTTATTTATCCACACATTATATCAAAGTAGTCCAAACTGCTGTCAAAATTTTCACTTCCCTCATTCTCGCTCCTATTATTACATTAAATAAATAAACAAATAAATAAATAATTCCATCGCGGTTAAGAAGGGAGAAAAAGTGGAGTAAAACATATTTAAACGGTGTTTCTTGCAACGTTGACAAACAATGGCGTACGTTTTTAACCGCAGAACGAAAATTCGCGCGATTGTCTAGAAGGGTGGTAGGGGTGACGATCGACAATCGTCAGGTTTCCAATTTTCGATAAATCATCTCGAGCCGAGCGCGCGGGGCGTCAATAGGACCACGGGAGTAACAGGGACGTAAGACGTCGGCGGAATAGGTGGGGTGAGTCGAAGGGTAAAAGGTAGAGTAGGACGGGGTGGTTTCGATGCTGGAAGGTGGAAGAAGGAGAGAAGAGAAGGGGTAGTTCTCCGGGTTTAGCGGGAGGATGGGAAGGCGAAGTAGTAAGGGAAGGGGATGGGGGGTGCAATTTCCGCGGCTCGTGATTGGGGCAGCCTCCTCAGGGAGCAAAAACTCCATCTACAAATGAACAGCCGTGACAAGAGCCATAATTTCTCGGGGCTGAGCCGCAGCCACCGTGGCTTCTGCCAGCCGCAACCTTCCTTTTCGCTTTTCATACGATCTTGTGTATAGAAGATGCCACGACTGTGTCGAAGAATTCAGATCTTTGACAATCTCCTTTCGGTTACTGGTCTTTGCTCCAACTGTCGATGAATTCTCTGGTACACTCCTGGTGAGCGGAATTTTCTTAAAAATATGTCACAAACGGAACCATCTCTAATTAATATGTGATTCTTGAAAACGTGTTCTGGGAAAGTAAAAGGATCATGGATTTCACTGTTCTCCTGTAACTTGATAAATATCTGTTGGTTGTAATATTAACACTATATTCACGGAACCCGTCAATTTGGCAGAAGGGTTGCTCTAATTGTACGATGGTAACAGATTTAGTTAACTTATATTAATACTGTTAATATAATATATAATTGTTTTTAAATTAAACTAATCGTTAAAAAAATGGCACGTGGTTTCCTTTTCCTGTCAATTTGACAGGTGTCTTTAGAATACTGGTTAATACTGGTGTGAGTGTCATTGGCTGAGTGAAAGTCTTTTGTCTATAGTTATGAAGTCTATGGTGTAAATGGGATATGTGGGAGGCCTGTCTAGTGTAAACGATGTTTCGAAGAATGTCCTAGAGCAGTCAATCGTTACAGAAGGGTCAAAGAGTTAGGACCAATAGGTCAAGCGAGACACAAGGCGGGAGAGTGAGAAGGGAGGGTGAAAAGAGGGAACTGATTCATCATTTCAATGTAAAATTTTGTGTTCATCACGTTATCATCTTTCATGCAAATATACTTTGTGTTTTCTGTTGAAAGATAATGATATTATTGTCCCATTCTACCATAACTGGAACTATTAATCACTCTAGCTTTTGTTGCAAATTGTTGCAATTTTTCTCATAAGTTAGCGAATCTTTGTACTCGTCTTCTAAAACGAGCCTTTGCGGATCACAATAAACCATAAAGTAATTAGGAAAGAATCGAAATCATAAGTAACTGAAAAGGGATCAGTTTCGCTTCAAATCAACGAACAGTAGCTGAATGTGATACTTGAATATGTTACATCACTGGAAATAATCGATCACTGTGTCTAATATACTATAAATCTTCCCCAACACCGTCCACGATCTTCTTTTCATTATTAATCACAATTCCATATCAAAAATTTGTTTACTTCCATTATTATTCACAATTCCATATCAGAAATTTGTTTGCTTGCATTGCTATTCACAATTTCATATAAAAAATTATCTTTACTTTCGTTACTATTCACAATTCCATGTAAAAAATTTGTTCATCTCCATTGCTATGCCAATTCCATATCAAAAATGTGTTTACTACGTATAATTCCATGCACAGAATTTCTTTACTTCCATTACTGTTTACAATTCCATATGTAA
The DNA here is from genome assembly GCF_001483705.2 of Eufriesea mexicana. Taxonomy (NCBI): domain Eukaryota; kingdom Metazoa; phylum Arthropoda; class Insecta; order Hymenoptera; family Apidae; genus Eufriesea; species Eufriesea mexicana. The sequence goes on along the minus strand of NW_016908612.1, from coordinate 103,158 downwards.
AATTTCTTTACTGCAATTACTATTCACAATTCCATATCAAAAATTTGTTTGCTTCCGTTGCTATTCACAATTCCGTGTAAAATATTATCTTACTTTCGTTGCTATTCACAATTCCATGTAAAAAATTTCTTCACTTCCATTGCTATGCCAATTCCATATCAAAAATGTGTTTACTACTCATAATTCCATGCGCAGAATTTCTTTACTTCCATTACTATTTACAATTCCATATGAGAAATTTCTTTACTGCAATTACTATTCACAATTCCATATCAAAAATGTGTTTACTACTCATAATTCCATGCACAGAATTTCTTTACTTCCATTACTATTTACAATTCCATATGAAAAATTTCTTTCCTGCAATTACTATTCACAATTCCATGTCAAAAATTTGTTTGCTTCCGTTGCTATTCACAATTTCGTATAAAATATTATCTTACTTTCGTTGCTATTCACAATTCCATGTAAAAAATTTCTTCACTTCCATTGCTATGCCAATTCCATATCAAAAATGTGTTTACTACTCATAATTCCATGCGCAGAATTTCTTTACTTCCATTACTATTTACAATTCCATATGAGAAATTTCTTTACTGCAATTAATATTCACAATTCCATATCAAAAATTTGTTTGCTTCCGTTACTATTCGCAATTCCATATGAAAAAATTTGTTTGCTTTCGTTACTATTCACAATTCCATATAAAAAATTTGTTCACTTCCATTACTATTCACAATTCCATATCACACACTTGACTAACACCCTTATTATTTGCAAATAACATATCACAAATTTGGTTAGCTTCGTTATATTCGACATTCATAGTTCCACGATAATCTCCATTTCTATATATCAACACTCTTATCCTTTTTTTTAAATAATTAAATCCTATAGTCTTCGTTTCAATCTCTGGTCTCACGCTCGTATAAACAACCTCTTCTGGCGCCATTGCACGTCAGTTTGGGTAAACGATAAGTGATCCGCTTTCTGACACGTATTCTTTGGCTAGGAAAGCGACCCCAGTCGAGTAACATCGATATCATGACGTGGGACGTCAGCTCAGATAGAAAAGTCTTTCCTGAAACTTTCTTCCGACGGCGTGACGTGTAGATCCTGTCGTCAAGCTCCTCCCATATTTCCACTGGTATTTCGAGCGACTGTTCTCGCTTCCTTTAAAAGTGCACGAGATGTTGCATAGAAATGGTATATTTTCGTTAGTTCAGTCAATCTGAAGCCAACAATTCCATGTATGATACTTTCAACCATAGTTATTCATATTAAGATGCAAATATGTCGAAGTTAGGTTAGGTACATTTTCGTCTGTCTGATCGTTGTGTCTCTGATACTTTCGTGTGTGAAATTTTAAACCATAATTATTTACATGAGGAAAAAAAATAGGCTAGGTTTGACATACATTCATCAATTAGATATAAAAATAACATAGTACAATTAGATACAAGAATAAATAGATATAAATTCATCAATTTTATCAATCCATCGATAGGAATTTTATGTATGTAAATCTGAGTCATAGTTATTTGCATATTAAATGCGAAATTCGTTAGGTATATTTATATTAGTTCAGCTAGTCTGTTAGTAAGAACTGGATTATAATTATTCGCAGAGAAGAGCAAAATAGGCTTTAGTTTATCTATGAATAGCAATTCCATGCATGATGCCTTGAATCACAGTCATTCATGCAAAAATGCGAGATAGGGTAAAATTAGGTTACATATATTTTCAGTAGTATAGCTTATCTATCAGTAACAGTGTAATGTTCAAAATCTAAGTTACGTTTATAGTTATTCACGTAGGAAACGAAATATATTAAGTACATTTTTGTCAGTTCGATCATTTCATCTGTACCAATTATTTATTATCATTATCTTCATCTATACCAATTATTTATGTCGAATCACATTTATGCGCAGGAACGAAATAGGTTGGGTTTATTCTCGTCATTTCGATCAGTCCATCATAATTGTACATACTAATTTCTAATGTACAATCTTTTAACATAGTTAGACATTCCAAAATACAAACTGAATTAGACATAAATTGAGTATATACTCGTCGACTTTAAATCAGGAAGAATTCCATATCTGCAATTCTATGTCACACTTACCGGCTCAAAGAAGCAAAACTGGTTAGATATGGATTAGGATATTTTCCTATTCTAATTAATCTATTAGTATAAATTCCTGATGTATTATATTGCACAATCTTGGCCCATAATTATTTATCCAAACATGTAAAATGAAATAGACCTAAATTACATACATTTTCGTCGATTCTACATCCGGAAAAGTTCCACGTATGCACCTTTGTATCACGCTCATTCTCATACAGAAGCAAAATGGGTTAGATTTGGGTTAGGAATATTTTTCCATTCTGATCAATCTATCAATTTCTAATGCATTATGCAATCTCGACCCGTAGCTATTTATCCGAAAATATAAAATAAAATAGACTTAAATTACATATTATAAATCTTCATCCATTTTGCACCCGGCAGAATTTCACGTGTGCAACTCTGTATCATGCTCACTCTCATAAAGAAGCAAAATGGGTTAGATTTGGGTTAGGAATATTTTCCCATTCCGATTAATCTCTCAATATAAATTGCTAATGCAATATACAATCTCCACCTATACTTATTTATCCGAAAAAATAAAATAAAATAGACTTAAATTACATATTGTTGGACACGAGTTTGCGAGGTGTAGCCAGAGAATATTAACACTTTGACTGCCACATTGGTCATATATGACCGGCCACGGTTTCTGCTGTGACACCACAGTGGTCATTGGTGACCTGAGTGTTTGAACTACTTGAACATCATTGTACTACATTGAATGAAAATTGACAGTTAGTGCATTTTGAATATAACCACTAATTAGTAGATACTTTGAAGTAAAAGGTGCCCCATTGAACAATTAAAAATTTCTATTAGAACATCAAAAACATAGCAGAACAAATCTTGCATGTAGCGGTGCTCTCTCGTGTGGCATCCTCAGGGAAACACGTGATTTTGGGGTGACAGTCAAAGAGTTAATGGACTTTATCTTTAAACAGTATACTGTATTTGTAATAGTCATTGCCTGTACAGCGAGCTCCTAATAGATAGATAGATAGGTTTAACCTGAGCCTTGTAACATATATTGTCTCCGTTTGTACTTGTGTTTGTCTGTGTGTGTGCCACGTATTTTACAGTTCTATTTATTTATTTATTTCACGTGTGCAACTCTATATCATTAGAATTAGGAATATTTTCCCATTCCGATCAATCTATCAGTATAAATTGCTAATGCATTATACAATCTCTACCTATACTTATTTATCCAAAAATATGAAATGAAATAGATTTAAATTACATATTGTTGGAGATGGGTTTGCGAGGTGTAGCCAGAGAATATTAATGGACTTTATCTTTAACCACTTGCGCTGGAAAGACGTGCCACGCACGTCGTAATGCTTTTATCGCAGAATCGCCAACAACGTGGTATACACGTCGTCAGGCAATTGTCACAGAAACACTGGACCGTTTTAGCACACGCGTCTACGAACTTCTGGCCAACGTGAGTGGTTAAACAGTGTATTTGTAATAGTCTTTGCCTGTACAGCGAGCTCCTAATAGATAGTGTGGTATCGCAGGATGAGCATGTTATCTAGAGTGCGTGCGAAAGGACGAATGACCGTGCGCTAGGATCGTGTGGACGGGATGTTTATGAATGTATCGGATGAAAGTGAAGAGTGTCTTTAGGAATGCGTTTGAGTGTTTGGGCTACGTGACCCGCTGAGGGTAAGATTGCAAGGAGTGCGTGGGAAAGTGTGATTGGGAAAGAGAGAATAGGTATGAAAGAGGATAGAATGTATGGTTTCAAATAGGGATGCAAGGGCGTGAGTGGGCAGAGTGTGTAGTCTGTCGTAGTACGTGTAGTATATTAGAGTTCGTAGCAGAGAGTTGTGAAAAAAGGTGTTGTTAGTTGTATTCCTGTTGTTAGGTATAATTGTGTCGTTGTAGTTGTAAGAGTTTAACAGATAGATTATATTCGTAGTCTTTACCGCCACCGCGCGTTGTATATTATATTTTATGGTTAATAAATAGTAATTATACTATTCGTGTTCCACCCTATCCCTACAATAGATAGATAGATTTGACCTGAGCCTTGTAACATATATTGTCTCCGTTTGTACTTGTGTTTGTCTGTGTGTGTGCCACGTATTTTACAGTTCTATTTATAATTATTAGATGACGTTGTTACCATCTTTCCACACATATTATACATCTCCGTCATCCGGAAGAATTTCACGTGTGCAATTCTGCATCATGCTCATCCTCGCCAAGAAGTAAAATGGGTTAGATTTGAGTTAGGTATATGTTCGTCGGTTCGGCCAATCTATCAGTAGGAATTGCTCGCGTGCAAGCCTGTATCATACTTATTCGCGCAAAAGAGCGAAATGGGCGGGGGTTCCATTTTCCGGGGAATTTCTCGGTTGGTAATCCTGCCACGTCTACGGAACCGGGCCCGACCCTCCACAGCCCTAACCGGATCACGCCTCGAGGATGATGTATGATTGTGCCCGCGAAAAAATTAAACGTACATTTGATAAATAGAGTTGGCGGCAGTGACTGCGCCCGTGGAGGGAAAGGAAGTGAAAAGGTCGGTTAGACCATGGTACAGTAACGCAGTCGACTGCTATAGCGGTAACTCGACCTACCACCGTACCTTTCGGTTTTCCTCCGAAATTCACTGTCCCGCGGGATCGCCTGCTCCCGATGCTTCTCTGCGCTCGAGATCGTATTCGTTTGATCACACTTTCCGTAAATCATTAAAACCTTTTAGCACGCCTCGCCGACGAAATCGCGCGACCTCCTCCACTTCCGCTGCAATTTTCCTGTTTTAAATTAAGCTGCTTTCGTGAAATAAATATGCGGCTAAAGCTCACGCGAAAATACGAGTCCAGGGGTACCGCGTGCTTGCGTTTCAGGTGCATGTACGTGAAATATGTTACCGGTTTCATGATTCCGGTGGAGGAAGTATGGGTTGATTGAATCATGGAGATATCTCAATTCGCCAATTGAGTCTGCAGATTGTGTTTCTTTCTTTATTTTCTTGTGGTTCATCGACTGTGGGATGGGGATTAAGTATGGTTTATTGGGATTCTTAGATAGGTGTTGTATTTTGGATTTTTGTATGCTTTCTTAATAATAAATTTAATCAGCTTTATTAATTTTTATTTATTGTTAGTTTTTAATAAGTGGGACTGTGATTAATTCTCAATTATATACAATTGCTCCATTAAAATTAGTTATATGTAATTTAAATTTCTTAAATTTCGTTGTAAATAAAATTGTTTATCAATGAATTCTTTGGGAATTATTTGAGGGGTTCACCGCATAAATCGATTAACTCCACTTTTTGAAAAATCTTAAATTTAGGGGTCAAAGCATATGGTACAGTCGTAACTTTTTATATTTATAATAACTTTCCCTGATAATTAAGATTAACACCATTAAAAGACAAAAATTTTTTGGCCACTGAATAATAAATAATTTATTTCAGAGGTCACTTTGATTAACTCCGTACTCTAATGCAAATCGTTGCAATAATGCAACTCAAATGCACTAGCAAGCTATGAATGATAACGGTGAATTTTTTTGTGCCGTCTTATCAGAATGTAAGTAAAATTTAGTAAAATTTAAATTTATTACTTTTCTCGTTGCAATAATGCAACTCAAATGCACTAGCAAGCTATGAATGATAACGGTGAATTTTTTTGTGTCGTCTTATCAGAATTTAAGTAAAATTTATTAAAATTTAAATTTATTACTTTTTCCACTTGTCAAATCGATTAACTCTTCCAGTAACATAAAAATGGTAACATTACCAACGATTAACTTTTGGCTATCTTTTCTTATAAATTTTATATACAGTTAGATGAAAGTTGCATTTGTATTTATGCATTCTACAATATTTATTTCGATTTAAATTATAAAGGGAATTTTAAAAAACAATATACACTATTTCATTGCGTTCCTTCACTTTTGTTTTACGGAATTAATCAATTTGTGCAGTGAACTGCTCATTTATCAATTACTAATAGTTGTATCAATACTATTCTAATATATGTTTAATTAAAATTTTCTAATCTTGGACTTCCTAAATTTTATATTAATTAAAACAATTTTTCTAGGAATTATTTTGATATATAAAACTGTATTCTACTAGAATTATTCGTATGTATATTATTACACTCTCTAAACATCATAATAATTGAAACTCTTAATATCATAATATGTATATCACAATAAGTGAAATTGTCAATGTATTCTATAGAAACTATTATCCATATACTACAATTAAAATTAAAAATAGTGCAGATAGATAAATTCGCAATTAAGGAAACTTACTAGCCATTCTTTACTACACTTAACCTCTTCAGGGACGAATTTTTTGAAATGGAAAAAATTCTATTTAATATTTTTTATACCAATAACAATTCAGTTTTCCATTATTGAAAGATTCTACGACGAATAGTTCTTCAACTGATTTTAATTTTCACTTCACGTATAATAATCATAATTTTAAAAACACTAAACGTATATATATGTACTAATATCCCTGAAAAGCTTAAGTATAGTTAAGAAAAGTATTTCCTTTTTTCTAAATTTATCACAACTCTTCACAATAAATTATGAACGTATATACACTGGACAGGCAGCCCTGAAAAAAGTTGAGATTAGTTACAGACGGTTTATTTCAGCTCGTTAAGTGTTTTAATTGTTCCTGACCGAAACTGAAATGACAATTCAGACGAAGACGATCACAAGTTGGTTTGGTACCTCCGAAGAGGGTAGACCAGTTTCCAAAGTCCGAGTTCCAGCCCCCGAAGGAGCTGACCTCCATTACGCGGGGTTAACCGCTCAGCCTTCTCACTTCCGGCAGACTTTGATTGGCCCCGCAATCCTATTAGTCCTCGATATCATCCCTTCTTGCGTTCCGTTATTTCGCGAAGAAGTAATGCAATCTAATGTTTCAATTTCAACTTTCGAAGGCATCGCGGTACGTACAGAATGGAACATACTTTTCAACGATTTGTTTCTACTCGAGGTCGATGGTATGTGCATAACTATGACGATAATCTTGAACCTAACCCCATCAGAATCATATTAATAATAATTATTGACAATCTGTAATCGATTATTTATTTAAACTTATTTTCCTTGGTAGATACGTATTTAAATTGGTTTCTTACGAATGTTGAAATTAAAAATGTCTACAATTATCAGAGATCAGAGAATTAAGAAGATACTATTAACGTGATATATGATGAGAAAAATATTTTTTAATATCTACCTGAATTATTAAATTCTATTATTAAATTTTGCGATGATTCAATATTACTTTATAGATATTAAAATATATTGTATACCTAGTTATGTACATTATTATAATTTTCACCACAGATTTTAATAGTATTTGAACCAAAGATTTATACGAAGCAAGTGCAAAAATTAAAATATACTGCAATTGCGAATTTTTTCAACAATTTTCTTCATTTTCCCAGTGTCATAATCAAAAAAGAGGAAATCGGGACTGATCTTTTATATTTTACATTATTATAATTTCTACCTCAGATTTTAATAGTATTTGAACCAAAGATTTATACAAAGTAGGTGCTAAAATTAAAATATAATTCAATTGCGAATTTTTTCAACAATTTTCTTCATTTTGCCAGTGTCATAATCAAAAAAGAGGAAATCGAGACTGATCTTTTATATTTTACATTATTATAATTTCTACCTCAGATTTTAATAGTATTTGAACCAAAGATTTATACAAAGTAGGTGCTAAAATTAAAATATAATTCAATTGCGAATTTTTTCAACAATTTTCTTCATTTTGCCAGTGTCATAATCAAAAAAGAGGAAATCGAGACTGATCTTTTATATTTTACATTATTATAATTTCTACCTCAGATTTTAATAGTATTTGAACCAAAGATTTATACAAAGTAGGTGTAAAAATTAAAATATAATTCAATTGCGAATTTTTTCAACAATTTTCTTCATTTTCCCAGTGTCATAATCAGAAAAGAGGAAATCGTGACTGATCTTTTATATTTTCAAATATTACATAGTGATTCTAATCACAGTGTCTATAATGTACATACTTAGATGCTCCACGATCATGACTTTGAAAATTATTATAGCTGCTACTTTTTATTTTCACTGTTACAGAAATATGGCAATATATCCAGCTGTATATCTACCTATACATCATTCACGCAAAGTAAATGTAGTTCGAAGAACGTGAACAGCATAATGCAACTAAGTATTCAACGCAACAAGAAATCCAATATTCCACAGCAAGCTGGAAAACAACATTCTGCACGAAAGGAATATCGCCGAGCCGAAGGGTTGTTGGTGTCTATTTTGAAAGATCGAAAAAAGAACGAAGGGTTACGCATTCCCCTTTGCGCCTGGATCTCTCTGTTCCCTCGTTTTTCAAGCTAGACGGAGTATAGATCAGATCCACATAGAGAAGCACCTCCTTCGTGCATTCCGCGTTTCAAAGCATATGCAGATGGATAGATGGAAAGCTGTGACGTCGGTACCGCCTCGCCTTCGAATCTCCGGAGACACCGTACGTCGCGACCCTAAATAATGCACAAGCATATTTTTCTATCGCGTACACGCGGTGTCGTTGCCACCACTGGAAACACGCGATTGTCACCGTCCCAATTTATTCTCCGGCGTATCAGGTCGCTGCGAAATATTTGCCAATATTTTTCGAAAAATCGAATGCGAAAGGGTGTCTAGAAAATAATTTTCCTGGCCCGGCAATTTTCGAATCGCTATGTGTCTCACGGGAATGAAGGACTTTGAGAGAAGATGGTTAGAAATCTGGTCATCTCGGGAATTGTTTTGATGAAAAATTTTGAAAAGAGAAAGGAATCGAAAGAAATTATTATTGACATTTGTAGTAATAATTTTTAATCGTAATTATGGTATTAGTAGTGGCAGTGATTTGAGAATTTTAGTGAATCAAATAACAGGTAATCTCAGGAATTGCTTTGATGAAAAATTTTGGAGAGGGAAAGGACTCGAAAGCAAATATTACTGATATTTGTAGTAATAATTTTTAATCGAAATTCTGGTGTCAGGAATGGCAGAGATTTGAGATTTTCAGTGAATCGAATAGCAAGTTATCTCAGGAAACGTTTTGATGAAAAATTTTGAAAAGAGAAAGGAATCGAAAGAAATTATTATTGATATTTGTAGTAATAATTTTTAATCGTAATTATGGTATTAGTATCGAATCGCTATGTGTCTCACGGGAATGAAGGACTTTGAGAGAAGATGGTTAGAAATCTGGTCATCTCGGGAATTGTTTTGATGAAAAATTTTGAAAAGAGAAAGGAATCGAAAGAAATTATTATTGACATTTGTAGTAATAATTTTTAATCGTAATTATGGTATTAGTAGTGGCAGTGATTTGAGAATTTTAGTGAATCAAATAACAGGTAATCTCAGGAATTGCTTTGATGAAAAATTTTGGAGAGGGAAAGGACTCGAAAGCAAATATTACTGATATTTGTAGTAATAATTTTTAATCGAAATTCTGGTGTCAGGAATGGCAGAGATTTGAGATTTTCAGTGAATCGAATAGCAAGTTATCTCAGGAAACGTTTTGATGAAAAATTTTGAAAAGAGGAAGGAATCGAAAGAAATTATTATTGATATTTGTAGTAATAACTTTTAATCGTAATTATGGTATTAGTAGTGGCAGTGATTTGAAAATTTTAGTGAATCAAACAACAGGTAATCTCAGGAATTGCTTTGACGAAAAATTTTGGAAAGGGAAAGGAATCGAAAGCAAATATTACTGATATTTGTAGTAATAATTTTTAATCGAAATTTTGGTATCAGGAATGGCAGAGATTTGAGATTTTTAGTGAATCGAATATCAAGTTATCTCAGGAAATGCGTTGATGACAAATTTTGAAAAGGGAAAGGAATCGAAAGAAAATATTATTGATATTTGTAGTAATAACTTTTAATCGTAATTATGGTATTAGTGGTGGCAGTGATTTGAGAATTTTAGTGAATCAAACAACAGGTAATCTCAGAAATTGCATTGACGAAAAATTTTGGAAAGGGAAAGGAATCGAAAGCAAATATTACTGATATTTGTAGTAATAATTTTTAATCGAAATTCTGGTATCAGGAATGGCAGAGATTTGAGATTTTTAGTGAATCGAATAGCAAGTTATCTCAGGAAATGCTTTGATGCACAATTTTGAAAAGAGGAAGGAATCGAAAGAAAATATTATTGATATTCGTAGCAATAATTTTTAATCGAAATTCTGGTATTAGCAGTGGCAGTGGTTTGAGGCTTTCAAATCAAATAGCAGGAATAGCAGCTAAACTAATAGAGATTGACGATTCACGTGTGTCGTTAGTGTTGTTTTATTTTATTTTATGAATAATCTGTAATTTTTTTATATTTGACATTTAGTATTTCTAAAAATCCATAAAAATTGGCCGAATGTTAATAGAGGTACTATATAAGGAATGCAACATGGCTACGTATCATACTGAAATTAGAAAATTTAAGAAGAAATCTACTACACATTTGTCACCTCAGAAAACTGTGAATGAAGAAAAAGAAACGAGAGAAATTACTATTGAAACTTGTAGCATTAATTCAAATTAATTTCAGCATTAATAGAGAACAAATGATTTGAAACTTTTTATGAATCTAATCACAAGTATAGTAGTTAAACTATTCGAGAGAAATGATTGGTCGACAATTCAAATCAAATAGTAAACAAAATCCCCAAATTTCTCAATATTCAACATTTATAGCATTTTTAAAAATGTACAAAGTTTGTCCAATATTAATGAAGGTACTATATAAGAAATGCATTGTGGCTACGTGTTCTACAGAAACTAGAAAGTTTGAGAAGAAATCAGCTCCACATTTGTCACCTCAGAAAACTCCAAATACAGAAAAAGAAACGAGAAAAATTGCTATTGACATTTATAACACTAATTTAGATTCTAGCATGCTAGCATTAATAAACAAAAAATTATTCGAACCTTTTGACAAATCAAATCGCAAAAATATATTGTAGTTATACTAATCGAGAGAAATGATCGGTCGACAATTCAAATCAAATAAAAAACTCCCAAAATTTTCCAATATTCGACATTCATAGCATTTTGGGAAATCTAGAAAAATCGGAAAGTATTTTGAAAAATCTAGAAAAATCGGAGATTATTTTGAAAAATCTAGAAAAATCGGAAAGTATTCTGAAAAATCTAGAAAAATCGGAGATTATTTTAAAAAATCTAGAAAAATCGGAAAGTGTTCTGGAAAATCTAGAAAAATCACGCCGACGAAGCTGCCGTAAGAACATAACGCGGTATAGTAATCTATCTGTTATTGAGATCTACCGCACACCCACATTTCATATTTAGTAGCAGTTAACCAACTTTGATAATTTTTTTAGAGGTAACTTTTTTTCGCGCACTATTGGTGTACGCGATGCCAGAAAAAAGTTGAGGGTAACGCGGCAATTTCGAAGAGAAACTTCATCTCGATGCCGTGGCTGGCTGGTGCGAGGGTGGAAGACGAGACGCGGAGGATCTTGCGTTTATAAGAAAAAGCTGTAAACAGCGCGTAGCCTTTTGCTGGCGATATTAAAACAGTATGAAGATAAATATCGTCTACCCGGTTGGAAAAATTGAAAAACCTGCACGTGATATAGCGTCGGGATATATCGTTGAATTCCAATCGAACCAAATTACTCTCTTCTCGATTGGACGACATTTTATTCGCAAATTCCGAAGATACTTTTAACCAACGATGGCTACATTATCGTTACACATTTTTACATTCGTCACAGTTAAATCGCTGCGGACTTAAATGGTTCAAACTGACATTGGTATATGAAACGTAGAATTTTAATTTCTATACATTGTACAGTATAAAGAAGGAATTAGAAAATCGCGAGAAATATGTACTGTTGGATGTATTATCTATTAAATAATATATTTTATAATTTCATTATATAATATAACTTTGATATATAATATAACTTTAATGTATAATATAACTTTATATAATTTAATTTTAATATATAATATAACTTTAATATATAATACAACTTTATATAATATAACTTTAATATATAATACAACCTTATTTAATATAATTTTAATATATATATTGCAGAAAAAATAAATTAGACAGAATAAGGTATTAAAGTGTGTATACGTTTTCTTGGGGACAC
>NW_016908612.1:9627-89439 GCF_001483705.2 Eufriesea mexicana | reverse complement strand
CAATTGCGAATTTTTTCAACAATTTTCTTCATTTTCCCAGTGTCATAATCAAAAAAGAGGAAATCGAGACTGATCTTTTATATTTTACATTATTATAATTTCTACCTCAGATTTTAATAGTATTTGAACCAAAGATTTATACAAAGTAGGTGTAAAAATTAAAATATAATTCAATTGCGAATTTTTTCAACAATTTTCTTCATTTTCCCAGTGTCATAATCAGAAAAGAGGAAATCGTGACTGATCTTTTATATTTTCAAATATTACATAGTGATTCTAATCACAGTGTCTATAATGTACATACTTAGATGCTCCACGATCATGACTTTGAAAATTATTATAGCTGCTACTTTTTATTTTCACTGTTACAGAAATATGGCAATATATCCAGCTGTATATCTACCTATACATCATTCACGCAAAGTAAATGTAGTTCGAAGAACGTGAACAGCATAATGCAACTAAGTATTCAACGCAACAAGAAATCCAATATTCCACAGCAAGCTGGAAAACAACATTCTGCACGAAAGGAATATCGCCGAGCCGAAGGGTTGTTGGTGTCTATTTTGAAAGATCGAAAAAAGAACGAAGGGTTACGCATTCCCCTTTGCGCCTGGATCTCTCTGTTCCCTCGTTTTTCAAGCTAGACGGAGTATAGATCAGATCCACATAGAGAAGCACCTCCTTCGTGCATTCCGCGTTTCAAAGCATATGCAGATGGATAGATGGAAAGCTGTGACGTCGGTACCGCCTCGCCTTCGAATCTCCGGAGACACCGTACGTCGCGACCCTAAATAATGCACAAGCATATTTTTCTATCGCGTACACGCGGTGTCGTTGCCACCACTGGAAACACGCGATTGTCACCGTCCCAATTTATTCTCCGGCGTATCAGGTCGCTGCGAAATATTTGCCAATATTTTTCGAAAAATCGAATGCGAAAGGGTGTCTAGAAAATAATTTTCCTGCCCCGGCAATTTTCGAATCGCTATGTGTCTCACGGGAATGAAGGACTTTGAGAGAAGATGGTTAGAAATCTGGTCATCTCGGGAATTGTTTTGATGAAAAATTTTGAAAAGAGAAAGGAATCGAAAGAAATTATTATTGACATTTGTAGTAATAATTTTTAATCGTAATTATGGTATTAGTAGTGGCAGTGATTTGAGAATTTTAGTGAATCAAATAACAGGTAATCTCAGGAATTGCTTTGATGAAAAATTTTGGAGAGGGAAAGGACTCGAAAGCAAATATTACTGATATTTGTAGTAATAATTTTTAATCGTAATTATGGTATTAGTGGTGGCAGTGATTTGAGAATTTTAGTGAATCAAACAACAGGTAATCTCAGAAATTGCATTGACGAAAAATTTTGGAAAGGGAAAGGAATCGAAAGCAAATATTACTGATATTTGTAGTAATAACTTTTAATCGTAATTATGGTATTAGTGGTGGCAGTGATTTGAGAATTTTAGTGAATCAAACAACAGGTAATCTCAGAAATTGCATTGACGAAAAATTTTGGAAAGGGAAAGGAATCGAAAGCAAATATTACTGATATTTGTAGTAATAATTTTTAATCGAAATTCTGGTATCAGGAATGGCAGAGATTTGAGATTTTTAGTGAATCGAATAGCAAGTTATCTCAGGAAATGCTTTGATGCACAATTTTGAAAAGAGGAAGGAATCGAAAGAAAATATTATTGATATTCGTAGCAATAATTTTTAATCGAAATTCTGGTATTAGCAGTGGCAGTGGTTTGAGGCTTTCAAATCAAATAGCAGGAATAGCAGCTAAACTAATAGAGATTGACGATTCACGTGTGTCGTTAGTGTTGTTTTATTTTATTTTATGAATAATCTGTAATTTTTTTATATTTGACATTTAGTATTTCTAAAAATCCATAAAAATTGGCCGAATGTTAATAGAGGTACTATATAAGGAATGCAACATGGCTACGTATCATACTGAAATTAGAAAATTTAAGAAGAAATCTACTACACATTTGTCACCTCAGAAAACTGTGAATGAAGAAAAAGAAACGAGAGAAATTACTATTGAAACTTGTAGCATTAATTCAAATTAATTTCAGCATTAATAGAGAACAAATGATTTGAAACTTTTTATGAATCTAATCACAAGTATAGTAGTTAAACTATTCGAGAGAAATGATTGGTCGACAATTCAAATCAAATAGTAAACAAAATCCCCAAATTTCTCAATATTCAACATTTATAGCATTTTTAAAAATGTACAAAGTTTGTCCAATATTAATGAAGGTACTATATAAGAAATGCATTGTGGCTACGTGTTCTACAGAAACTAGAAAGTTTGAGAAGAAATCAGCTCCACATTTGTCACCTCAGAAAACTCCAAATACAGAAAAAGAAACGAGAAAAATTGCTATTGACATTTATAACACTAATTTAGATTCTAGCATGCTAGCATTAATAAACAAAAAATTATTCGAACCTTTTGACAAATCAAATCGCAAAAATATATTGTAGTTATACTAATCGAGAGAAATGATCGGTCGACAATTCAAATCAAATAAAAAACTCCCAAAATTTTCCAATATTCGACATTCATAGCATTTTGGGAAATCTAGAAAAATCGGAAAGTATTTTGAAAAATCTAGAAAAATCGGAGATTATTTTGAAAAATCTAGAAAAATCGGAAAGTATTCTGAAAAATCTAGAAAAATCGGAGATTATTTTAAAAAATCTAGAAAAATCGGAAAGTGTTCTGGAAAATCTAGAAAAATCACGCCGACGAAGCTGCCGTAAGAACATAACGCGGTATAGTAATCTATCTGTTATTGAGATCTACCGCACACCCACATTTCATATTTAGTAGCAGTTAACCAACTTTGATAATTTTTTTAGAGGTAACTTTTTTTCGCGCACTATTGGTGTACGCGATGCCAGAAAAAAGTTGAGGGTAACGCGGCAATTTCGAAGAGAAACTTCATCTCGATGCCGTGGCTGGCTGGTGCGAGGGTGGAAGACGAGACGCGGAGGATCTTGCGTTTATAAGAAAAAGCTGTAAACAGCGCGTAGCCTTTTGCTGGCGATATTAAAACAGTATGAAGATAAATATCGTCTACCCGGTTGGAAAAATTGAAAAACCTGCACGTGATATAGCGTCGGGATATATCGTTGAATTCCAATCGAACCAAATTACTCTCTTCTCGATTGGACGACATTTTATTCGCAAATTCCGAAGATACTTTTAACCAACGATGGCTACATTATCGTTACACATTTTTACATTTGTCACAGTTAAATCACTGCAGACTTAAATGGTTCAAACTGACATTGGTATATGAAACGTAGAATTTTAATTTCTATACATTGTACAGTATTTATATATGTATATATTCATACTTTAATATATTTTCTACTACAGGATATCCCAAAGAAATATATGCACCCTTTGCCTAATTATAAAAACAGTATATATTTAGATGGATTACAGATTGCAGAAAAAATAAATTAGACAGAATAAGGTATTAAAGTGTGTATACGTTTTCTTGGGGACACCCTGTATAATATATTTATACTATAATATATTTCATACTTCATAAATTTTATATATTTTGTAGATTTCTTTGTATTTTATTACTGTTATTTATAGCAGGTTGCAAAAATATTGTTAAACAATATGGAAAATGAAACATATTTCTGCAATTATATAATAAGTGCAAACTTAAATGATTCAGTTTTGAAATTGTAGGAAATATGGGTATTTCAATTCCTATAAATTGTACTGTGCGATGAAGAGGGAGAACGTTGTAAAAGATACGTATACCTAATAATACACTCTATTGTTTTACTGTCATCTATAACATATCGTAGATGTATTAAAAAGTATATCATAAATTTTTTCAATTATCGAATAAATGCAAATATAGATGATTAAAGTTAATAAATATTAAAAATAGGATTTAACAAATGTAAAATATATATATTAGGAAAAAACAGAGTACAGAAATACGAATCATTGTGTACATCACTCTCTATTGTTTAACTAATATTCAGTATATAACAAATTGCAAATACATAATAAAATTTGCTCAGTCATGAGACACTTGCAAATATAAACGATTGAAGCTAACATTTATGAAAATGGATTTCAACTTCTACAAATCGTACAATACGAAAACGAAGATCACAAAAGACATTTGTCATTGAGTACATTATCTACTCTAGAGTCTTACTATTATTCTTAAAAAATTGCTAATACCTGTACTATATATATAGAAATAAAATAAAATTGTCACCCATAACCTGAATTTCCAATCATCCCCGACGCCCTCCCCAATGCGACCCAGCCCGAAACTCATAAAACACCATACCCTTGGCGGAAAATAAGTAAAATAAAGGAACTAAAGGAAATGATCGATGAAGAATGGTGTTATCCAGAAGAGGAGCGTGGTGAAAAGTAATCCAAAGGCGATCACCATTTTCCGGTAGACCGAGAAGTCGGCTGCGTTCCAGATGGCTGCAGCTGAACGTCTGGATCGCGCAGGTGCAGATGGGCCGAGGCAGTGCTCGGCAATTAAGAGCAAGGCCTGTGCAAATTAAGAGTTAAGGTGCATAGGTGGCCTGGTCGGAGTGGGGTCCTAGGGGTTGGTGGATTTCAGAGGGGTTGCTTGCCGCGAAGGCGGCACCGGACACGCCCCTGGTGGCCGTGCGCGCAACCACTGTGCGCCTTTCCTTGCGATATTCCACCTATATACGTCTGAAAACCTAGTACACCCCGGCTATCTCTCTATTCTGCTCACTCCACCCCTTTTGCACTCGCTGGGACGAGCTGGCTATGTACGGATCGGCGCAAACAGCGCTAACCCCGTTGCACTGTTCGCACACGCCACTCTTCGCGGTTTTGTTACCATTCTGCGGGAACCTTGTCGCCATTAATTCTGGTATGTTCGATTTTCTCAAATTTAAATGAACAGCAGAATTGTTGATCGCGTGCTTCTCGACATGATATTATCTTAGATTGAGTAATTGCTGCCAGTCGAGTGTGAGTTTCGGGTCTTCGTACCCTCGTCGCTCGGGGTATCGTTGTGTGGGAAATTGGGTAATTGGGTGTTGGGGTTGCGTTGGATATTTCGAACGCTCGGACCAGCAAATGAGATTTTCTTTCGTTTTACTTCTTTTTCTCTTTCTCTTTGGAAATCTTCGATGAAGTCGAGTAAAAATTGGTCGAAATCTCCTCACTGTGGTATTTGTTAGATTGAAAAATTATTGCGAGTCAAGTGTGAGTTTCGTATCTCTATTAGAATGGAAAATTAGGTAATTGGATATTGGGGTTGCGTTGGATATTTCAAACGTTTTGACGAGGGAATGAAATTTTCTTTCGTTTTTCTTCTTCTTTTCTTCTTTTTCTTTTTCTCTTTGGGAATCTTGGATAAAATCGAATAAATTGATCATGATCTCCTCACTGTAGTATTTGTTAGATTGAAAAATTACCGCGAATTAAGTATGATTTTCGTATCTATATTGGAATGGAAAATTAGGTAATTGGATGTTGGAGTTGCGTTGGATATTTCGAACGTTCAGATCAGCAAATGAGATTTTCTTTCGTTTTCCTTCTTTTTCTCTTCCTCTTTGGAAAGCTTGGATGACGTCGAGTAAAAATTGGTCATGATCTCCTCACTGTGTTATTTGTTAAATTGAAAAATTATTGCGAGTCAAGTGTGAGTTTCGTATCTCTATTAGAATGGAAAATTAGGTAATTGGGTATTGGGGTTGCGTTGGATATTTCGTTCGTTTTGACGAAGAAATGAGATTTTCTTTCGCTTTTCTTCTTTTTTTCTTCTTCTTTGGGAATCTTTGATGGAATCGAGTATATTGGTCACGTGCTTCTCACTGCGTTATTTGCTAGACTAAGAAATTGCTGCGTGACAAGTATGTGTTTTGAGCCTTCGTGTATCTATTAATATGGAAAATTGGGTAATTAACTGTTGATTTTCTTTCGCTTTTCTTCTTTTTTTCTTCTTTGGGAATCTTTGATGGAATCGAGTAGATTGGCCACGTGCTTCTCACTGCCTTATTTGATACATTGCTGCGTGACAAGTATGTGTTTTGAGCCTGCGTGTATCTATTAAAATGGAAAATTGGGTAATTGAGTGTTGAAACTGTATTGGATATTGTTTGCAAATTTGGAAAATTAATAATAAAAGAATTGGATATTTTCTTTCTCTCTTTTACCGAATCTTTGTTGGAGTTGGACAGGTTGACAGTAATTAACAAGTTTATTTTATTTAGTTTATTCAGAAGATTTAATACTGTTCAAACTCAAGTCGTTTCTGTTTTATCGATTTCATGAAAAATGAATTATGTGAGAGTTAAGTCAAAATGAATGTGAGACTTAGTTCAGTTTTATGAAAATTTCAAAAGAATAAAGTACAGTTCAAACATATTCTGAATAAAAATTCTGTAAAAGTAATAAAATTTGTCTAAATTGAGATTCTAATTACAGTAGTGTAATATATTTTGCACCAATATACAGCAAATACAATTGTGTAGTATACCAAGCTGTATTTTATACGAATTAACACTAGAATTAGTAAATAAAATAATTGATTTTAAATTTTTTGAAATCGAATATGTTTTGTCAATTTATCGATTAATATACAACTGCTTTTTGCAAGAGTAGTAGTATTGATTTTTATTGAAATAGAAATTAATTAGGTATGTGTACATAATTGTTTTCATCACGACACTTCAATTATTGTTGTTTATATATATATTAGAAGTGTATACTGGTTATGGATCGATAGTTACAATTTTAAATAGTTAAACCATGAACCTGAAGCGTGTTATAAACGCGAATAATTTGTGTATGATTACTTTGGGACTCCATGCACGATTATTGCGATTTTAATTCGTGTCACTCACTCGTTATTCTCGACATAACGAATACTCGATTAAAACCAAGGAAATATATCACTGGAATTAAACGTATATTCTCATACTGCATCTGTCTAGTCTGGTGAAATTAGAAATTATCGTATTTCAGGAAATAACTACGTATAACTCGAGAATTTTTCTAAATTTTCATTACATTACATACGTGGTAGTGTAGTAGTATTTTATTTTAATTAATACCACGATTAAAAAGATAATTAAAATATTTAATTTTTGACATTTCATTTTTGCATTTATTGAAAAGTTATGGCCACTTATAGTGGAATTATTAAGATTTTATTGCTTCTTAATTATTTCATAGATGATATTATAGTAATTTAATTATTATACTATTATCTATGTACATAGAATACTCAAGCACAGGTCAAGGATCGATAATTCTAGTACCAAATGATGAATATGAAACACGTTATAAATACAAACGTCTTTTATTTAATTAATTTGGAATACTGTAATTTTGACTTTTATTCGTGTTAAATCATACCGAATTATTCCCAATATAACGGGTATCCAATGGAAACCAAGAAAATTTCATTACATCCATATAATCATGCTATCTAAACATTATCACTACGAAACCAACAAAATTAATATTTTTTCTGGTAATTACAAAAATGATCCAGGTTAAAAATGTAAAATAAAAATAAATTTGTATTACGTTCATTTATTTTACAATAAAATAAAATTACGTTAGAAAAATAGTAAAAAGTAGATTCGCTAAGTTATATCAAATTTAATTTTTCAACTTTTATCAAATTTTTAAATATTCAATACTTCCAAAATATAAACATACAGGTATAATTTAGACCATTTTTAAAATCCACGGAATATTTATCAATTTTGGTCAATTCTTCATTCACCAAATGTGTTACTTATTTCTTAAATTAATTACCTCCAAACAACAAGCAGCAGAATTCATTTTAAATATAAAATTCAAGCACCAATCAGATACTCTGAAACTATAATTTAAAAAAATTGAAAAGGTAAAATTAATCATCTCAGACAACGATCTATCCAAATTTTTAAATTTCATTTAACATTGACTGAATCACCAAATAAATCACTCACTTCTTAAATTAATTACCTTCAAATAACAAACAGCAAAAATTGGTTTCAAATATAAAAATTCAAAAACCAAAAAATTGAAAAATTCGAAACGTGAAATTTATCACCTTAGACAACGAATTATTAAAATTTTCTATATCCTCGCATATTTTATTTTCTTTACACTGATTGGATCGAAAAGCATCTTCGAAAATAATAATTATTCATCAATTTCGTTCCTCACATACCTCATTCATCAAACGAGACACTCATTTCTTAAATTAATTAATTCCAAATAACAAGCAGTAAAAATTTATTTTAAACATTAAAAGTCAAGCATGAATCAAATACTCTGAAACAAAAATTTAAACAAATTAAAAACAGGAAATTAATCTCCTTATACAACGAACTGCCTGAATTTTCCATATCCTCTCAAATTTTATTTCCTTAACACTGACTGTATCGAAGAACATCTTGGAAAATAATAATTATCCCTCAATTTCGTACAATTCCTCATTCATTAGACAAGTCACTCACTTATTAAATTAATTACCTCCAAACAACATTCACCAAAAATTCATTTCAAACGTAAAAAGTCAAACACCAATAAATACTCTAAAACAAAAATTTAATAAATTAGAAACGTGATTAATCACCTTAGACAACGAACTGTTCAAATTTCCCATCTCTCCGCGAATTTTATTTCCTTTACCCGATTCGAAGTCGTTGAAAATGATTACATTATTCATCAATTCCATTCCACTCTTCGTTCATGAAATTTCACCCACCCTCGCGAATTTTATTTCCTTTACACATACACAACACCGTCCAACCCGGTTATCAGACAAAACACGAAACGATGCATATTTCGATAGTCCATCGGTGGCTGTCGAGTTTTGACATAACCTAGCATCGAAAGTGATCGCACGTGTCCACGCGGGGGGTGCGTACGGCTTCCGATACTTTTGGGACGAGTTCATGAGGGCACGAGCCCAGAACGGTAATTACGCGAGTCGGAAAGTCGTCAGCCTCGGTCATAACTTCGTCTATCCCCAGGAGGACGTGGGCGCAATTTGTCGGTAGGCACGAGCAGGAGAAAAGGACTGGTCCCGATTATTTGGGGTGCAGGATGCACGATGCAAACAACGACGAGGGACGTTGAACAAATGATGTGCGTCTGTTTGTGCATTCGTCTCGTTTTGTCGAACGCGTATCCCTGCTTGTACGTAGCCGAGGCAGCATGCAAAATTGCGATCCGTACCTCGGACAAATACGGAGCTCCGACACTGCGACGATTACTTTAACGAGCTGCGATCGAGGTGTATTAAAACGACAAATAAGCCTTCTTTCCTGATCTCCGTCCAGCGTGTGTGTATGCTCGCAGGACATTGCTTATGTATATTCGAAGGAGCGTTTGTTTAAGTAGCTTATTAGACACTAAATTAATAAATTTAAACGTTATTTTAGTATG
This sequence comes from Eufriesea mexicana, assembly GCF_001483705.2. Lineage (NCBI taxonomy): Eukaryota > Metazoa > Arthropoda > Insecta > Hymenoptera > Apidae > Eufriesea > Eufriesea mexicana. The sequence continues at coordinate 79,988 of NW_016908612.1, read as the reverse complement.
ACAAATTATCGATAGATACCTTAATCACAGCGAAATTTATATGTTCCATATCAATTTTTGTCATAATGATTAGCTAATATGCTGCTGGTCAATTGAATAAACTTCTAAATCTCGATAATAATAGGTTCCCAAAAATATATTACATTTTATATATCTCTCTCTTAAAAAGTATAAAAATAATAAATTTCAAAATTATTCTACACATAGAAATTATTGGCAGCTTAATGATACTGAAATTTAAACATTTCACATGTGTCATTACCAAAATGTTTGGTAAATATATAAGTAATTAATCAAATATATTTCTAAATCACTATAACTATATATAAGAGTATACTGTTTTCTATAAGATATATGAAAATAAAAAATTCTAAAATTACAATAATTTCAACAATTTTTTTGGAATTACTAACACAGAAACTTAAATACCTGAATTGCCAATCAAATATAACATTTCACATCTTAAAAATACCTTTGCACCTATGACTCGCAAAAGAGACAAAATTCAATTGTCTAATTCAATTATCTTCAATCACCAATCCTCCAATAACCAAATTTCCAAAGGACACCTATAAAATGTCAGGAAACACGATTTATTCGACCATAAATAAATAATAAAATTACAATAATTTGAAAAATTCTTTTGGAATTACTAAGACGAAAACTTAAATACCTAAATTGCCAATCAAATGTAACATTTCACATCTCAAAGGTACCTATGCACCTATGACTCGTAGAAGAGATAAAATTCAATTGTCTAATTGAATTATCTTCAATCACCAATCCTCCAATAACCAAATTTCCAAAGGACACCTATAAAATGTCAGGAAACACGATTTATTCGACCATAAATAAATAATAAAATTACAATAATTTGAAAAATTCTTTTGGAATTACTAAGACGAAAACTTAAATACCTAAATTGCCAATCAAATGTAACATTTCACATTTCAAAGGTACCTATGCACCTATGACTCGTAGAAGAGACAAAATTCAATTGTCTAATTGAATTATCTTGAATCACCAATCCTCCAATAACCAAATTTCCAAAGGACACCTATAAAAAGTCGCGAAACACGATTTATTCGACCATAAATACCCACGATCCGTGTACGAGAAAGCCAAACTCGAGAAGGAATCACGGTCGTCGTCTGAAGCTTATTTCGCGGGCATCTCGAAAGCCGCTGGCGATATTGGTCGAGCAATGGTTCATCAATGTTTCAGCCGCAATCTCATTTGGTATGATAATCCGCTGACCCGGAGAAATATTCATCGCGGTGGTTCAGTGACTCTCACGAAATTTCAGCTGGTTCTTGTAGCTTACGCCCTCCTTAGAATGCCACCAGGGGCTGCTGCAACCCCCTACTTTCCTGGCTGCGGTGTTCACGAACGAGTCAGCGTTATGCGTACAGGACCGCGTGATACATGCAGAAACATTCCTGCGAGTTCTTGCTGGACAGGAACAAAAAGAGCGGAGAAAGAAGGAGCATCGTGCCGGTGGGAAGTGGAACGGCGGGAGAAAAAGACGTGTTTTTTCCGGAAAAGTTTCGCTACCGGTCCGCTGATACGGGAAACTGTTGGATTACCAAAGGTAGGGGATGATACTTTGGTGAGTCGGACACAAGTAAATGATGGATCGTCGTTGTCGCGGTCTGGAATGTAAAACTCGCGTAAATCTCAACCTCTCCTGGTTTTCTGACAGAAAGTGGGCTTGGTGTACTTTGCACTTTGCTGCTGGCTCTCAGGGTTCCTTGCTTTTTCCTTCTTTATGTCGACCTTAACGAGGAATATTTTTTGAAATATGTGTATGGAGAATCGATGAATGATATTTTGAAGCAATAATATTTTATTGTTTTGTGGTCATTTAGTGATATTCCGACTTAAAGTGGGCTTGGTGTACTTTGCACTTTGCTGCTGGCTCTCAGGGTTCCTTGCTTTTTCCTTCTTTATGTCGACCTTAACGAGGAATATTTTTTGGAATAGGTGTATGAAGAATCGATGAATGATACTTTGAAACAATAATATTTTATTGTTTTGTGGTCATTTAGTGATATTCCGACTTAAAGTGGGCTTGGTGTACTTTGCACTTTGCTGCTGGCTCTCAGGATTCCTTGCTTTTCCCTTCTTTACATCCACGTTAACGAGGAATATTTTTGGGAATAAGTGTATGAAGAAATCGTTGAATGATATTTTGAATGAGTGATATTTTATCGTTTTATGGTCATCTAGTGGTATTTTAACAGAAAGTGTGCTTAGTGTATTTTGCACTTTGCTGCTGGCATTCAGGATTCCTTGCTTCTTCCTTCTTTTCATTGATGTTAATAGTCGAGGAATATTTTCTGACTGAAATCTGACTGAAGTCTTGCATAATGACTTTTAGGACTCCTTATATTGTTCAATTGATATTCCTCTTTAACAATAAATATATTTTTAAGGAATTCAATGACAACCCTCGTTTTTAGGGTATTATTTTAAAAGAATGATCTATTACATTTTTATTGACATCTTATTATATTCTGATTGACAGTATACTTTACTACTAACCTAGTATACTTCACTTTTTGCAGTTTACAGATTCAAAATTCCTTATTTTTATTTCTTTATATTATAGCAAACGATGAACAGGATAAGTATACTCTTAAAGTTGCATCGTACATTTATTTCGCTTTTCATTTATGTATATAAAAAGTTTTTAAATCTTGTTCCTTTTTTACTCATAATTAGTAAAGCTTTCTTGGAATTTGTTAACAAGAGATAGTTCTTAAAAAAGATATTAGAAATTCGATATATTTAACTTAACTTGTGACAATGCTATATTCTTTCTGTAATATTATTCAGAAAACGTCATGTCTTAAACTTTCATCGCACTTTAGTGGTATTCTACTGATTTCTCTAAGAGAAAGCTTGCCAAGTGTGCTCTGCACTTTTCTTACCTGCTGATTAGGATTTCGCATTTCGTTGCTCATTACTATCATTAACGAAATCTATCTTCCGAAAAATAGTAGGATATTAACACATGTAAATTTGTCATTGTCATTACCTAGAATGTTACTTTGAATGCCTAATAAACATCTTATACCTTCATCAATCTCTTCAATCTCTGATAATACCTACTCTAATAGAACCTATGCCTACTGTACTTTCCACTTTATTTTCACCCAACTTCCAAAATTTTTCATTTTGCTCATCGACGCCATCTTTAAAAAACATTAAAAAGAAAAGGAAAAAATATTGAATATATATTTGTATACGTCTGTGTGCTTCTAATACGTTTTAATACAATGCAAGATAACAAAAAGGAATCGATACGTGTAAGAAACATGTAAGAGCACATTCAACCCCTTCGCTACTACGGGTGACTATAGTCATCGGCCACGAGATGCCATCTACACACGACGTGTGACTATAGTTACCAGCCACAAAAATTGAGTAAAAATTTGAGACAAGTGCTACCGTTCGTCTTAGCTCGTTCGTCTGTTGCGATGGTCAGTTTTTCCTTTTCTTTTTTTCTTCGAAAGATTTGCGTGAAAAGACCGAATGCTAAAGATTGCACTAGCGTAATGTTACCATCTTCGACACGGGAGAGACTTCGCGACGACACCCACCGTAGCAAATGGGTTAAGAAACTGTTACCTTCAAAGGTGTTGCCTTCATCTCTACGCCTCCACTACGCAAAAGTAATCCACACGACCTTATAGATCTTTCAAAATCATTTATCGTCTTCTCTAAACATTTCTTTCTATCCCCAATCGAAACAAAAATATCGCTCATTACAGTTGCACGAATCACCCTGTATAACACATGCAAACTCGTTTATAAAACTGACTTCGGATGCACAGTATCTCACCCTCTGATCTTCGATACGCTCAAAGAGATCATTACACCCTTATCCATTACAGAAGAATAGAAGAAGACCTTGAAATGGTAAATCATCGGTAGCTACAAGGAATACGAGAGATAGAGGGCGCGTAAGACCTAAAATTGATCACCTTGTACAATGGTAACCACGATGGAAGGGGTTAAACCGAAACGATAATCGCAGCGAAAGGTTGAGGAGTAAGCTGCAATGATCCCCCCGTTCTCTCGAGAATTTGAATGAATGGCGGTAGTTACGAATCGATGCCTAGCAACGTTGCTCGTCGTGGGATTTTCGTGAAGTCAAATATTTGGACGGATCGGCGAGTTATCGTGGGCCACACGCGCGCGGTTTTTCCATGGAAGAGTCGGCAGTTTTCACGAGATTCGTTGTACTCTGCAGTAACGGAAGAAAAGAAACATTGTGCGAGCTACGTCGTACCCTCTGGGACGTGCTCTTCTCCGCCTCGCCAACAGCTGATTAATCGTCCCGGATCTTCCCGGGAGACCACGGAGACGCATCGAGCGGCTTCTTTGTCGTTGCGAACGTCGTTTCGTGCCGACTACCTATTTTTCGTTTACCGTTAGAAGGAACGAACCGATACAACTCGTCCAACACAGACGGTTTCTCATAACACGCCTCCTAGTCCTTTTCTTCCGCCCCGAGAATTCTTAAGCGGTCGCGTTCCTCGCTGGGGCCATTTCCGACCAGCCGTTTTGGTTTTCATGACTGGTTTCAGGTGTTTCTTGACAATTAGTGGCGATATTTTCTATGTCAGTTGCTTAGTTCGATAGTTGAATTAAATTTCGAGCAATTTTCCTCATTATTTTCTTCTTCCTCTAGAATATTTAAGGGGTTAAATTATATAAGGGGTTGGGGACCATTTCCGATTAGTCGTTTTGCTTTTGATGACCAGTTTGAAGTGTTTCTTAAGAATTAGTGGCGATATTTTTCTTGTCGTTTGCTTAATTCGAAAGCTGAATTAAATTTCGAGCAATTTTCCTCGTTATTTTCTTCTTCCTCTAGAATATTTAAGGGGTCAAGTTATTCGTTGCAGACGATTTTCGATTAGTCGTTCTGCATTTGATGACTGGTTTGAAGTGTTTCTTAAAAATTAGTGACGATATTTTTCTTGTCATTTGCTTAATTCGAGAGTTGAATTAAATTTCGAGCAATCCTGCCAGTTATTTTCGATGAATCGTTTTGGTTTTGATGACTGATTTGAAGTATTTCTTGAGAATTAGTGACAATATCTTCCATATCCTTTGCTTAGTTAAAGAGTTGAAATAAATTTAGAGCAATTCTCCCAGTTATTTTCTTCTTCCTCTAGAATTCTTAAGCGATCACATTCATCATTGGGACCACTTTTGATCAGTCGTTTTGATTTGGATGGTGGATTTCTGGTGTTTCTTGAGAATTGGTGACAATATCTTCCATATCCTTTGCTTAGTTAAAGAGTTGAATTAAATTTAGAGCAATTCTCCCAATTATTTTCTTCTTCCTCTAGAATTCTTAAGCAATCACATTCTTCATTGGGACCATTTTTGATCAGTCGTTTTGATTTGGATGGTGGATTTCAGGTGTTTCTTGAGAATCGGTGGCGATATTTTTGATGTCGTTTGATTAGTTTAGGAACTGAATTAAATTTGGAGCAATATTGTTGATTATGTGTTATCGATAGTAATTAATGACGATATTTTCCAATTTCTTCTTTTCTTTCATGATATTTTGTAACTGAAAGAAACATTATTCGTCTATAATTATTCTTAATAAATGCATATTATTAGAATTATTGACGATCTTTTTATTCCATGAAATAGAGGCCTTAATGAATCTTTGTGTAATACTGATAATGGTATTTAATCAGCAGTAATTAAGTAATTGGAATATTTTTCAATTTCTTCTATGAAATTCTATAATCCAAGGTAATGTCAATTTTCTATGATAATTAAGTACATGTTACACAATTTCTCACGATATTTCAAGTCAACTTTATCTCTTTTCAAGAATTTTCCAAACCTATTCCTGATTTGAGCTTTTCATGATAAACTTAAGTACGAGAATTACTGATGTTTTTAATTGTGTCTTGAATCAGTGTATTTGTGTAATATTAGCGATACATTAGCAGTGACAATATTGATTAATTATGAAAATATTTTCCAATATTTTCGTGCAACTATGTAGCCTATATAACTGTGTCATTCATCTGTGATGATTCAATAAATATTAAGTTCTTCCTTATAACCAGCTCATAATCAGTTTCTTTCTCTTACAATTCTTAAAAAGCTAATCATTGTTAGGAACCATTTTTGTTATACAGTTTGAATGATAAATTTGCAATATGTATAAAAATTGTCGACGATCTTTTTGATCGAACCATATATTAAAAATCTCCAAAAAATTTCTTCTGATATTGCTAATACGTCTCCAACGTTCAGATCGATTAATTTCGATTAAATCCCCATATGAAAGAATTCTTATAATAAATATTATTATTTATCCATACATAACACAATTCATTTAACAAAAATGTCTCCCTATCTCACAATAAATATAAATTCTGAACCGAACTGTCTACTTTCACCTCAAAATCCATTAATAAAGAACCCACGTGCCATTTAAATCTTCTATTCTCCGAAGCACCCTTCGATATTAAAAACGATCGAAATATTTCGTCCATTGTTTCAGCATTCGTGTCACTTGTTTCCAAAATTGTTTTCTCAGTTGCGTTTTACCTTGCAAATCGCGTATAAAGTTGAAACGAGAGCGAGCTCGAAGGATAAACGGCAACGTTAGGAAGAGCAGACGTAGGGCAGTTTGTTAAGCGTTGAAGTTGCCCCTGCAGTGCGGCACATTCGTTGCAGCTTAATTTGTTTATTTGTAGAAAAGGCTGGTAGGAGGTAGAGAACCGAACGGGAGGGCGAATTGCAGCGCGATACAATGTTTTATTTAAATACGTCGCTGCGATCTCACTCGCGCCCCATGGGTGTCCTGGACGGCAGCTGCCTACACTTAATATGGGAAGCGACAGACTCATTTTTATTTCTCAGTCCCATGGAAACCGACATGGCAGCTCCTCTTCCGTTCTCTTCCCGTCGCGATTTTATGATTCCTGTATATTTCAGCCCTAAGAATTTATTTTCCTTTGCAAATTGCCGGTCGTCGTCGCCACGTACGATTTATTAACGCGAGTTCCCTTTAATTGTTTTCCAAATTATACTTTGTTATATTTACGTTAGGAGTTAGAGCGTCAAATGAAATACTGCTTCAGTGAAGTTGGATTGCTTTATTTTACGAAATTCGATTTTCCAGAAATGATATCAGTTTGAAATTTTGTGAAATTAAAAATTTGGAATTTTACGAAATTTAGAAAATAGAACTTTATGTAGTTTTTAAATTCTCAGTTTGAAACTTTGCACAATTTTTGTCGATATGAGACTTTATTGTTTGCACAAACTCCATAGTACAATATTTCATAAAAATGTGATGTAGTCTTTATCATGTATTATATACTATTATTATTGTTCAGGCAATTCAGATTTAAAGGAAAGAATATTGGCTCTAACTGCATAATATAATTATTTTTCTTTAAATGAAGGTAAATATAAATAGAGAAAATATTATTTTATCATATTTTAGAAAATTTTCTATTTATTAGAAATTGGAAGGAATGATTAATGGAACAGTGAGGATGAAACTAACATACTTCTCTTGGTAATACAATAAAATAAACAAATGACAAATATCTGTAGACACCCCCAAAACCGTATTTAGGTCATACATACTGAAAAAATAACAATCTTCCGTTGAAAAATAATTGCTCAGATTAAAAAGGTATAAAATTTTCCAAAATCATTAAATATATTATAACCTAGATGTATGATAATTTTTTGTAACCTCATACTTGAAATAAAAAATAAAATCATCATACTTTTGCACACTTAAAACTATAATATTTCTATTTTAATTACCCCTGTTACAACTATTTGCAAATTAATTATTTTTTATTATTCACACATATATTTCAATACAATTTTTCTCTTGAGAATTACCCCACACGTCCTTTCAATTTTAATTCGCGTATTTTAAAAAATTATTTAAAATATTTTATACAAACCTTTCATCTACAATAATCCGCAGACCTACTACTTCGTAATATTTCACAATAATACCTAAAACCAATAAAAAGATTACCTTTCAAATACCTGCTTAAACAACCAGAAATTCCTCAGATTAAAAGGGTATAAAATTTTCCAAAATCATTAAATATATTATAACCTAGATGTATGACAATTCTTTATAACCTCATACTTGAAATAAAAAATAAAATCATCATACTTTCACACACTTGAAACTAAAGTATTCCTATTTTAATTACCCCTGCTTCAACTATTTACAAATTAATTATTTTTTATTATTCACACATATATTTCAATACAATTTTCCTCTTGAGAACTACCCCATACATCTTTTCATTTTAAATCGTATATGTTCAAAAATTATTCCAAATATTTCACACAAACCTTTCTTCGACAATAATCCACATACCTACTACTTCGTAACATGTCACAAAAGTACCTAAAACGAATGCAATAAATTACCTGTCATGTTCCTACTCCAACGACCAGGAAGAAACGTTTCCAAAGTAGTCAAAGTCAACCATTCGCCATCCACGCGTACCTCTCGCCCGATGACCCCACTCCAAACCTACACCCACACTTTTCACGCATCACGAAAATAAATCCACCTTACGAACCGCCATATAGTACCTCATTTCCCCTTCCCAACGTTCGATTAATTGCTCAGCCGGTTAATCGCTTCACACATACCGCGCAACACACGCGCACGCCTAATTGAACACCTCTGTTGAAAGTTTGACGACAGCAGTAATTAAAGAGAAGGAAGAAGCAGCCTTTGTACGACGCGTGATCATGTCATGCTCGTTATCAGGTACTTCCCTTATGTCAGGGACAATGGAGATTTTGAAAAGGCTGTATGAATTCTAAATCCATGCTGGGAGCATGGCCCAGCGCGGCGTAATTTGAGTTAATTCCGCTGCAGGGAGCAGGAGACTTGATTAAAAATCTTGACTCATTGTCTTCTGTTTGCCCTGGGTGCATACCGGGCCCCGGCCAATTTTCTCCAACGACGCTGGAAAGGAATTCATTAAAATTCATAAAAATATGCATCTAGTTAGCGGTCGCTGCCAAATCGCTTCGTTATACCCTCTATCGAATATCTCCGCCATTTGACATCCTTTGTCTCTATTTCGCTAGTCTCCGTGGGATTTCTGAGCGGGAACGAGCGGAACGATATCGTATGGAAGGCAATCCTTCTGATCGGGTCGTGTGCGGACTGAAAGTCGGTTCGTCAAAGTCGATACGCAAAGATAATTATAAATTCTCTTTCCCGATCACGTCGAAATCCCAGCGGGTATGGCAGAGTCAATGAAAAGCGACTTGAACTTCACTCGAAGGTACATACGTTCGGTGATCTTGGCTAGAACAGAAAGTTTTGTCCACCGGATGGAAAAGGCGAAGTAGCTGGAATCGACTGCCGGTGGATCGGAAAGATGGCTGGATTTTAATTCGGCGTTTGGTCGATGGCGATTTAAGTTGGCGAATGGCAAGGAAGGCTGTAGGTCTGAGGGTGTTCTCGCTGGAAGTTAGGTTGAAAATTTAACGTAGCCAGGCGAACGAACGGAGACATTAGATCGGCGAGGACGTAAGCAAATACGGTTAACGCTGTTTGCTTTGGTTTGAATAGAAATCACATGTGTGGCAGGTCGAGTACCGCGACCGAGGTCCTCCTACTCTGCGACCTTCTCCACCTCGATGCGCACCAACGGTCCCTCAAGTTAAATAGTATAATGGCCAATTTAAAATGTCCCGGAGTATCTAAGATCCGTGTTTGCCCGTGGTCGAGATGTGTTTGAACGGCATCTCGTTCCTCGACACTGAGAATAGAGAAAGGAGGTGGTTACGACGATGACAAACCCCATGGGCCCTCGATCGGAGAGTATCTTGAACTCTGGAACCATGGATTCTTGAGACGTATGTATATTCAGATGGCGATTTAAAAGTTAGATTCTCAAGGAATTTTACATTTTCATTCGAGATTGTTAATTTGTTGGTGGAATCAGTTCCAGTGGGAAGAATTTTGTATATTCGTCGCTTGAGTAATAGTTTTATTCGCAAGGGACATCGGACAACTGGAAAATTCTGATTTTTCTCATGAATACTGAAAGTTTGAGAGTTTATTGCGAGGCTGAAGAGACGTTGTAAACTAATATTTTTTGATACAGTTCGCCATTTTAGAGTGAAAGAAGCCCTTATATGTATTTAGGTGCTTAGTAGTTATGTTTGTAACTACAGTAGATATGAAAAATTATTTGGAATGATAATTTAATAGCCTTTTGTGTTTTTTAAAATTACGCTATCAAAGAAATACAAATTTTTGGCTAACAAACCCACAAAGTTTAAGGAATCAGGATTTTTGATTTACAGGACTATATTAATATACAATATGCTTGTGCAATTGCTCATAGGAAGAATTTATGCACTGTACTTTAAATAAATATGTATGTAATAAACAAAAATGTAGGTAGGTTGCAATAGAGTAAAAATTAATATAGACTTTGCATAACTATATACAGGATATATTCGGATATGTATATGTATAAAGTAATACACATGTACAAAATTTGTAAAAGAATATGATGTTCCCTAGAATAGAATACATATAATATATAAGATATTATTTGAAATATAAATTAGTATTAATAATATAAATTGTAACATTAATAAAGATCAATATACGCGATATACACATAACATATACACTGGAATTCGAAATTTTAAATATAATATTTTCCACGGTTAATATATACCATATAATACATAAAACATATACTAGGATTAATCATATAGAATATAATACGTAGAATAACAAAACAATCAGAGTGTACTGGAAGCACTAAAAGAACAAAGAAAAAGAAATGGGGAAAATGGTACTATTACATTCTCACTCTCAATACCAATCTCCATAATTACATTACATTCTTCCACTTTCATTCAGAAACTACACGAAGACAACGAGAGTGCACTGGAAGCACTGAAAAAACAAAGCAGGAAAAAGCAAAAATGGTACTATTACATTCTTATCTTCAATACCAATCTCCATAATTACACTACATTCTTCCACCTCCACTCAGAGACTATACAAAGACAACGAGGATGTACTAAAAACACTAAAAGAACAAAGAAAGAAGGAAGAAAAATTGGTACAATTACGTATTTACACTTAATATTACCAATTTCCATAATTATACTGCATGCTTCCACCTCCATTCAAAAACTACACACAGACAACAGGGATATACTAAAAACACTAAAAGAACAAAGAAAGAAGGAAGAAAAATTGGTACAATTATGTTCTTACACAATATTACCAATCTCCATAATCACAGTACATTCTTCCACTTCCATTCAAAGACTACACAAACTGCAACGAGGATGTAGTGAAAACACTAAAAGAACAAAGTAAGAAGAAAGAAAAATTGGTAAAATCACGTTCTTAAATTCAATATTACCAACTTCCATAGTTACAATACATGCTTCCACTTCCATTCATAGACTACACAAAGACAACAAGGATGTACTAAAAACGCTAAAAGAACAAAATAAGAAGAAGGAAAAGTTTTTACAATCACGTTCTCACACTCAATACTGTGAGTGTTGGTTTCATATGTGTGAATGCGAATGAGGTTGAATAAGTGAAACTCATTTTCGATGATATAAATATAATATGTGCGAGTGTACCCTAGTATGAATGATGTTTGAAAAAATGTTTAGAAGAATGTGCCAGAATAAGACAGTTATCTGAGAACGTTTAATAACAGTGAGAGAAAGGGAGAGAAAGAGAAAGAAAATTTTCTAGTAAGTGTCAATCAATTTTTCGTTTAAAATAATTCATTACGAATTGTTTTCATTATTTAAATATTTTTATATAAATATACTAACGTATCAACTATTAACCCTTTACACTCGAGAGGTGATTCTCAGTCACCGTGTTCTAATGCTATAACTTTAATAATGGATAATGATAATAATATTACAAACATCGAAATAAAATTATTCTATTCGTTCGTTTCTCGCGCAAATTCACGATTTTCCTTTTTTAATTTCAGCATAAAGAGTATCAGTGAGTTTATAAAAATCTAAGAAGAGCTTCGAATTGCATCTTCGCAACGAAGAAATCTTCGAGTCTAAAGGGTTAGAAGACGTAGAAGATATTGTTGTTCATTTCTATCCACAAATATTACCAATTTCCATAATTACAATACACTCTCCCATGTCCACACCCACTGAAAGGCTAAACAAATCTGGAAACAGCCAAAACTGGACAAAAATTTTCCAAGCCTATTCTGCATGGACTTACAAAATGGTAGATCTGTCCGAGTAGCAGGAGGCCGTTGAGGAAGAGTGGGTACCAGAACGCACCTATTTTTCACGTAGCCACTGGAGAGGAGCAGAGGGTTGCGCATTATTGCATTGTCCAGTTTGATAGAATCCCAAAATCCTTCAGGTCCTGGGATGGGGCCACGCGAGGTGCCTAGCAATGCGCCTTGCGACCATTTTCCCTAGGGCACGCGGTAACCCATCAAACTTTTAGCCGGACATCCCCCACCCGATACTCCTTCGCGTTGTTCTTCTCTCGCCGGAACGTGCCAGGAGCAAGCTTCACCGGCCGGCCGTGAGAGGGGTTTACCGTGATGAATATTGCAGGGGGCGCTTATTGTTTCCACTCACAAATCATCCGCCGATGTCTCGCGGGGGGCGCGCCGCAATGTTTTATTCTCCTACGGTCGACAGGCTCGACATTCGAACGCCTTTACTTCTGGCTGCCTTCATCTCCCGTCCACTCCTTCCTCGGGGTAACGTTGACCAATTCCAAGACTTATCGATACCACTTTGTAAAAGGATTCCTCGGCCCGCTGCGACCACTGGTCACCACCGTGATTGCTGCACGGAATTTTCTCGAAACGGTCATGTGTCACGAGACGTGCTGAATGACAAAGGATCTGACGTTTTCCTGGGTATTATTGCCATGAGATCTTGCATTAGTTGAATTTATTTCCAGGGAGGAAAGTTGTTTCCATGTTTCGCGAAGCTGCTGAGGTACTGTTTGGATCTAATAATGTTTGAGTAAATTGGACGATTTTAATTAGAAAATTAATTGTAATTGTTCTGCAATGTGTTTCTCTGTCTTTTTGACATTCTTTGACTCGCTTTTACGATATGTACTCTTTCTCTCTTTCTACGACTGATAATCACGTTTTGATCATAAAATGATTCTCTTGCACATGTAAGAAGTATCCTTACATGTGGGATTGGAATAAGTACGGCCCTGAAAGAATGCCAAGTGTGTTTGGGCTTAGGATGAAAGTAATTGTGTGCAAGAGGATTGACTGCAAAGAATATTTGTGGTAGAGTCGAGTGAAAGTTTAGGGATGCGTACAGAGTGGTTGAAGTACCTGGCCCACCGAGGTTATTAGAAGTTAGATGATATCGATGGTATTAGAGGTATTCGAGGTATTAAATGTTATCTCTTCCTTCATCTCTTCCTATTTTTCATTTCAATGTATGTATATTAAAAGATGGAGGATATACGAAAATTTGCAAACGATTATTTTCCTTCTTAATTATTGTATGTTTTGGAATTATTAAAGCTAGTTATACCAATTTACAAGTTTAGTAATGTTAATTCGTACATAATATAAATAAATAAGCGGAAACAATCTTTTATTATTTAGTAAATAATGAATTTAATTTAACTGATTCAGAAAACCGTAAAGGAATTGTTAATTATACAAAGCAAATTTTGATCCACGATTTTTTAAATCAGTATTACAATTGTGCTATGATATTATATAGAGAGAATATAATAAATAAAATATTACATTAAAAATGACTAGATAATATACTATTCTACCTAAATAAAAGAGTCAATATTAATTTTGCCAGAAATAAAAATTCACCCTTTTAATAATAGCAAAAACTAAAAGTAAAGACTAATCATTATGATCATTTACTAATTCAAGTACATTTCACACGTACTAATGAAAACATTTAGCCATGTATAATTACAAAACCTATATTTCATCCAATAAATACTCTTCTGTATACTAAATAAACAGTAAATTAAATTTATACAAAACCATGAACGAGAATTCTTGTAAATACTGAAAAATCAAATATTAAAGATTTCAATATTAATCAACGATAAATCAACAAAAATTCTTTCAACTAGTGAAAAATACAAATATGAAAAATTCCCGTAACGTGCAGATAATGAAGTAATCACTATTCATGATATAGTGACCAGTGTGTCATTTACTTTGTATTTCCTTGTATCATCGATATCTTGTTTTTGTTTATAATCTCTTTGACACGAGCTTCGCCTCTTGTATTTCCCTTCATAATAAATTCTCTATTCATACTAATCACTAGGTAATTTCTATAAGTATTTCTGTAACCACTGAAATAACACAACGATACGAATCTTTGAAAATTCATTTGAATCGTACGATTCTATGCTTCCTCGTACAACAATTCTGGAAAGTAAAATTCTTAGAAGGAATCGCATGTTGGTACAAGTGTATATCCCGTTTCTTTATGAGGGAAGCTAAATGGTGGTCGGGGGGAGAAACGTGAACTCGTTTCTTTGCTAGGCTCGAACACCACCCTCGTCCCAATTCCGTAACAATAATTTTGCAAATAGCCGACGGAAGCCGCTGCTAAATAATGAAGCACCCTGTCGTCCGAGAAGATTCAATTTGCGGCACCAACGCATGGGATGAACCAAGGTATATTCTGGTAGAGGAAAAGACGCGTGGTAAAGTTACTTGAACTCTGGTAAAATATCTGGCCGTCCTCTTCCCTCCACCATTTCGTCGAGGAATTGTATGGAAGAAAAAGTAGATCGCGTGCATTTTTCGATGTTTCCCGGCTTCAAACATTCATGCTGCTTTATATTTGTTCGAGTATTATGTCTTCTTCCTGGCCCGATATTTTGTTAACCCTTTGCACTCGAGAGGCGACTCTCAGTCGTCATTTAATTAGATTTTAAAGATCTATTTTAATTAATATATAAAATTTAAAATTACTCTGCGATGCGTAGAATGTCGAAATAAAATAATTTTACGTATTAATTTGCATACGATTTCTTATTTACCGTTTTAAAAATATTGTCAAATTTAATATCACTTATATTACTTGTTATTACTATTAATATGATCACTTTGTTACGAAATCATGATTTATTTTCTGTCCATTTATATTTTTTTATTTATATTTATTTAGAGTGCTCTGCTTATATTCTATTTATTATACATTTTATTGAGTATCCTATTTATCGAGTATCATTTAATTATTTAAGTAATTTTTGATTTAGGTAATTTGGAAAATTTTTGTTTGATTTAGGTAATTTTGTTGATACAGGTAGTTTTAAAAATTTGATAATCGTGATTTTATTATTGTTAAGTGAAAATTATTTGACACTATAGTTGCTAAAGTAATCAAAATGACTTGTTTCAGACTTTTTATTTTTGCTAGTTAATAGAA
Organism: Eufriesea mexicana; assembly: GCF_001483705.2. Lineage (NCBI taxonomy): Eukaryota > Metazoa > Arthropoda > Insecta > Hymenoptera > Apidae > Eufriesea > Eufriesea mexicana. The sequence goes on along the minus strand of NW_016908612.1, from coordinate 64,508 downwards.
ATTTTTATTGTATAATTGATTTTGATACCTAATATTAGTGGTGGCTTTTATTCCAATTAATTTATGCCAATATTAATTGTTCTACTTTTACATTTTATTTCTGAAATGAAAAATTGTTTTCGTCGTCATTTATTTAAATATTATGTCACTTCGACCATATTCTTAACTTATTGCTAGTATTACAAATGTTAATAACAAAGTATATAAATTGGACCATGTGTTCCGCTTTTTCCTAAAACGTTGGAACTTGTTAGAGCTTTATATAGTATCCTAAAAAGCAGACAGTTCAGGTAAGATATTCAAACCTAATATTCAAATGCTGACCGTAACCCGCAAACTTGATTTTCTACGTATATGAATCAAAGTTTGATTTTGGATGGACCACTTGAAAGGACCAATTTTATAATCTAGAAAGACCTACGAGGCACACAAAATTTGTAGATTAATCACACGAGTAAGGTATATTCTGTAACATACAGGCACATAGAAGTTTGAATTAAAGAAAGATTACTTCCTCAAATTAAAAATGTTGAAGTTCATAATAAAATATGAAATATCAATTAAAATATGACATAAATTATTTTTGTATATCATGTTAATATTAAACAGAATAAATAAAAGAATTTAATATTAGAATTAAAATAAAGGAATATGTAGAATAGAAGAATATTTTCACCATTCTTTACAAAAAATTTATTGTCTACTATAGAATTTATTATCTATCTATAATCTGTTACAGATTATATATTGATTATATGTAAAGATTATATTTCGTTAAATAATTGATAATTTATAATTATTTCTAATAATAAGGTTCAAAGTAATTTTATTTATATTTTATTGTGTGGAATAAAGAGCCAAAAATTTTGGCAGAAAATTATTCTTTTACAAACTTATTTTGAGTTCGAACAGCGCGAAAATTATATTGCAATTCAAAAACGTGTGAATTTCTCTGATTTGAGTTATACATTCATTCAATGTTATGTATCGTTTTCGATTTAAACCAGTGATTCTGAATCGAAAGAGCGCGCTCCCTAAGGGATAGGGATGCAAACGCGAAGAAATAGCAAGGGGATCAGGCGAAAGGAATAATTAATAGGAAAAATAGGAAATTTTACATTTTCCGATAGTACATCATTTTAGACAAATAATAACTAAATTCGATATAAGTTTTCCACTATAAACATAAGTGAAAAATTGTGAACAAATTATTTTTAAAAAGCGTCATATCATCATACTTAACGTTTATTAATTAAAAATTCATACTATTTAAGTAGTATTTAATTATTTGTCTCTCCAACTTCCTTTTGCAAAAATTTATTACATATTGCAGTAAATACATTTTATTTACTTATCAAAAAATTTGTTATATTGCAGTAGATATATTTTATTTACTTATCAAAAAATTTGTGAATAATAAAAATACAAGGGTGTGTGAACATCACTTATGATGTTATGTTATAATAATAATATGGCATATAATACTTGTTAGAGTTAGTACTATAGGGTATGGTATTCACTAGAGTTAGTAATATAGAGCATAATACTTAATAGTATAAACAATGATAATAATAATAAAGAGAATAATATTTGTTACATATAACAAATATATAGAAAAATATACAAAACTTATATAGAATATCCTCGTCATATAAATTAAAATATATTTTTCACATATTTCTATAATATATCTTGTGTGATAATATAAACAATGATAATAATAATACAGAAAATAATATTTATTAGAATTGTCTGATATATATAATACCTAGTATAATATAAAATATATATAGAATATCCTTAACATACGAATTAAAATTTATTTCTCCCTTTATTTAATAACATATCCTGTGTGGTAATATAAACAATGATAATAATAATACAGAAAATAATATTTACTGGAATTATCTGATATATATAATATATAGTATAATACATAATATATATGTATAGAATGTCCTTCACGTACGAATTAAAATTTATTTTTCCTTTTATTTAATAATATATCTTGTGTGATAATATAAACAATGATAATAATAATACAGATAATAATATTTATTCCAATTGTCTGATATATATAATACCTAGTATAATATAAAATATATGTAGAATATTCTTAACATACGAATTAAAATTTGTTTCTCCCTTTATTTAATAATATATCCTTTGTGATAATATAAACAATGATAATAATAATATAGAGAAAAATATTTATTAGATTTATTTAATAAACACAATGCATAGAATAACAAACAAAATATATATAGAACATCCTCTACATATGAATTAAAATTTCTTTCTTACAAATATTCATTTAATATATCCCAGTTGGTATACCTAATATCAATATACACATAATCTAAAATACAATCAAAGAGCTGAATATGTTTAACAAACTTACAACTCTTATATAATTTAACTCTAAATAACCAAACAAGTCAAAACGACTGACTTCCATTTCTCGTATCCTCCAATTACCAAAAATGTACAGTAATCGCTAACATAAAAATCAATTTACTTAAAAAATCACCGGTAAAGTAATCGACACAGCAATACAAATAAACACCACACGACTTACGAGTTATTTCACACATCTAATCCCTGCTTACCGAGACGCTTACCGGTGAGTTGAAGCAAAGAGGGTGAGAAGCTGCGGACCTCTGGACACCAGTGAGAGGGAGGGTTTCGCTAGAACGTGTTTACTCCCGGCGAAACTAATTGCGCGTGCACAATTTTATTAAATTTGTCCACAACGTTAGCTCGTTTGCATTCGTTAATGAGTTTTCGGTCTGGCAGTCCGGGGCAGGGACGTAACGAGGTTGGGACAAGCGGACGGGGTGGAGAACGCTAGAACAAGCGGATGGACAGGCGAGTAAGCGGAGTGTACCGGTTTGGTTTTTGTTCGAATTTGCATACTTCTCGCGGTAGGTTAATTCCCGAGCTCCGCAGAATCGCGTGCCAACCCCTTTTTCCCCCTTTCTTTCCTTTTCCCATCGTTGGTGCGTGAATGACATCCGACTGACCAACGAGACCTTTATGCTGTACATATAAGTACACGGAGGTTAGGATAGAGCACCGTAGATCACTCTGTGGTCTGGCATCTCAAGGGTCGCATTATCCCCACGCCCAAGGGCCAGCAACCCTTTTTGTCAGGCTTTCTTCTACAAATTACGCTTTACATCCTACTGCCTCGACCGTGAAAGAGTTTAATCGACCCCGTGGAGAAAGATAGGTATCTGTTTCTTGAGTAATCGAAGGAGGAAGGTACATCGTGATGAGGATTCTTATATTTCATGTGTGATTGGACTGGTAGAAATGTAACCAGGAAACGATATATCTCGGGTCACTTGATATTCAAAATTGGTGTTGGGCCATTTCTGGTACGTGTATTAGGTTAAAATGAATATTTACTGCTTTCTTTTTTAATTTTAGGAAATTATTTATCATTTTTTTGCACATTTTTTAATTCTTGCTACCCCATTGCTATGAAATTTTTATCGTGGTATGTTTTATAGTGCTGATTTTAATTATCGTGATAATTGCATTACTTATGAGATGACTTTATATTTTTGCAGAAGTGTGTTTTGTATTTAGAAATGAGTTCTAGTGGTATTTTAAGAATCTTAATAATAGACTCGATATTAGGTAATTTCAGATTAGATTATCTTAGTATTGGACGAGAGTAAAATACGAAATTGGTAAAAGAAAGAATTATTATTAGAAATAGAATACATAGTACAATAACAATAATAAGAACTAATTTTTTGAAAATTGAAGAATTAAAGGAACTGAATACAATTTTTATATCTGTATATAGGCACAATTATTATATCTGTATATAATATATCATTATTATTATAAGATTAATCAAGGAATTTTAAAAATCATGAAATAACAGAAAATAAATATAACTAATTATCAACGAATAATTATGGTGAATGATTATATCATTCTAATTACGTGGTTTGCCTAGCATATCAGATAACTATGAACGGAACAATTTCTGTCAGTGACTTGAACAGTAATTAACAAAGAATAGAATACCTTATCCTAATCTAATCTTGATAAATCAATGATCTATAGATGAACCACGTTTATTTGCTGTCACTGGGATATACACCAAATGTAAGTTCTTCAAACCCTCTTCATACAAATGCATCCTCTGACCCGCCTCCATTATTCCAAAATAGACCTGCCAGAAAATCCTTACTTGTGAGCCAAGTAACAGGCCCAAAGAAAGATTACCCTTCCTTTGTCCCTTTTACCCTCCTCCAATATTACAGTGCCACAGTATACATGCAAAAATTTTTTGAATTCGTTAAACCATTAATCTTCGTCTCCTTACAGTTAAGATAATTAAATTTGGTTCATGGAAAAGTTATTAAATAACAATTTACGTCAAATATAGATAATTCATATAATTAATTTAAAGGAAAGTGTTGACTAATATAAATAATTTAAACGTAAGCTTTCACTAATATAATTAATTTAAAGGTCAACTTTGAAATTAGGATAACGTGGAAGTTACGACAAAAGAATAATAGGTTTAAATTGTTAACTAATAAATACTAAACTGTTAAATTGTTAATGTGTAATAAATTTAAATCTTTAAGATTACAATTAATATTTATAAACCCAAATTATTTCAGCTCTGAAGATTACAACAAAGGAAATTATTCACGCAATGAGAGCCTAATTTCAAAAGTACTCAGGTGATAGTTTAATAGACGCCATTTTGCAATTCGGATAAAGACATTTAAAATATTCAGATTTTGTTATATTTTACAAAATAAATTTTCTTTTTTATTGCAAATATGTGAGTACTGAGCGAAAATATTTGTCTCACGAGTTGACGTGAGTTATTTTGAGTTAATTGACAGGAGAGAGAAATATTTCACAGAGATACAAGTTTGGGACTGAATCGATCTGGAAAGTTGCCGCGTGTCCGGAGTATGTTTATGATACTTCTATCGCGATTGTTCCGAAAACTTTTTAATCGCCCGGTTTTGATACATAGCGAAATCTTGAGTAAAACACACTCCTCTTAATGTCGAGACTTCTACAACGATACGGTGTCCCATGGGGGCGAAACCACTTGGAATATTTACGATAAATACGCACACGTACCTTCCTGTCTGCCAGGCGGATAACAAGGGGGTGTAGGCCGATAAAAGACATTATTCAAATTTGCTTTTCGTATAATCGAGTAGAATAAAACGAAGACTGAGGTGGATGTGGCGAAGGACAAGATCATCCAATATCTGTTATGTTTTATAGGGTGATGTATCAAATTTATTCGTGTATTAATTGTGGATGGAGTTGCAGCGTATGTTACAGATGGGGATTTACGTTGGAGATGTAAGATTTGAAATGTGTGATTACAAAGTAATGGAAAACAATAATCTTTGAAGTTACCTATATATGAATAGGTACATTTGTTTGTACAAATATGTGCATAAATATATAAACGTAGGTATACAATAATTTTACAATATAATATATAATGTTATTATAAAATTTATATGCAATATATAATATACTAATACATATTACAATATAAGAACATGTATTATAATATTATTATAATATAGCATTGTACAATATTAATATAATATATTAATGTTATTACAATTTATATTATTATTAGGAAATAAATTATTATATACAGTGTACTATTATATATTATTCTAGCGTTATTATATATAATTTATACTGTAACATTTATATAAATGACAGTAATAGTAATAAATAATAGCAAATAAACAATAATATATAATATAATAATGGTAATATAAATTGGTTATAATATTAACTAGTATGTAATAGGTAATTTTATTTTTCCTAAAATTGCATAGTTATTGTTTTTGACAGTATAGCTTATTAAATAATAAACAAGTGTAATAAATATTATTTTTAAGCTGGAAATATCCTTATAAATATAAAACACAACTCATATGTATATTTTATGTATTTTTCGTTGTTTTAATACAATTAACCTTTTAAATTGAGATATTGAAATATTTGCTTGCAAAGGCAACAAGAACAAAAAACATGTAATAGTTTAAATAAAAATTATAATACACTTTATAATATTATGTTACGTTAAAATTACTCCCTCGTTTATATCAATCATCCAAGAGTATCAAATTCTTTTATTTATATTAAAATAATTCGGAAATAGTTATAAAAGTGTTTCATTTAAATTATGGCACAAAGCAAAATTATTTTACAAACGAAACGTCATAATTAAATAAGAATAATCAAATATATTATTCAAATATAGAAATATACGTGAAATACATGTTCTGTTCCAGAGGAAATAACACTCTATTTATAAAAGTCATATTTTAAAGAATCAAAGTGATCGCCATCAAAGTAGTTCCCTCGGGGGGGGGGGGGGCAGTACACTGATGAAGACGTTTTTCCCACTCCTTTAAACATCGCTGCTAGTCTACATCTTTTAGAATGTACACTTTATCGGACACGACTTCTGCAGTATTTTCGATTTTATGAAAATAAGAATCTTTTGGATGATTTTTAATTTTAGAAAATAAGAAGAAATCAAGCAGACTGATATCTAAGAAATAAAAATACAAGAGTTAATAAACAATCAAAAATAATAACAATACACACTCATCCAAGATATTATTATTCATTTATTAATTACTTCGTATCAATTAATTTCATTAGAACGTATATGCAATGAGTCACAAAAATACCAGTACCCTACAATTCCCAATTTCAACGATTACTATATTAATATAACAATTCGTGTAACAAAATATTAACTGATAAATAAAAAATTAATGAAACGAAAATGAGAATTAAATTAGGTAAAATTGAAACAAGTCTTAGATTAAATATTATATTAATTATTACACAAATTTGTCACGTGTAGGATTAGAAATATACCAAAATCTAATCTGCTTTTATTCTTGCTTAACAACAATCACAAATCTCGTGTTATAAAATAATAAGGTTTGTTTGAAGTAGATAATTCAGAAAACCCACATTACTTCTGCCATTCACTATAATTCATTATTATTAAATTAAATTTATTAGCTTTTAATTTTTTTAAATTTATTAAAGTAATAAAATAAGAAAAAATATTTGTAATTCCTGAAATATCAACGATTAAAGATATTAATAATTTAAAAATTATTGAGTAATTAGGATAAAAATTAAATATTGAAAATATAAAATAAATGAAATATTTCAAAGAGATTCACAAATCAGAGTGGTTTAAAGCAAGACTCAAATTATATTTCAAAAATATTCTCAAACCAGAATAATTATCCTTTTTCTTATCAAAATTACCAATTTCGATCACGAAAATATTGTCTAGTTATTCTTTAACAAAACCACGTATATTTTTCAGCCCTCAAATCCCTCGGACGTAAATCTCATAAACATACCACTCTCGTACATTCGTGTGGAAATTAAAATATCGTTGATGTCTCGCTACACTGCTCACAGCAGTCACAGCGAGTCGCATAATCCGGCTCTTTAGTGGTAGAAATTTGCTGGCTGCGAGAGAAACCGGTGAACACTACGATGAAGGTATGATGATAGCTTGAGTCTCAGCAATATCACGGGGACGTGGTCATCTTAATGGAGTCGTCGGTCGCCGGTGCGAAGCCTGGAAACCGAAAAGCACGCACCAATGGCTTTAATGAGATTCACAAGTCGCAAATCCCGTCTGAAGCGATGACACGCTCCTACTGTCGGACGTTGTAAACTACTATCTCATTCCTGTACCACGAAACTCGACTAAATGGTAGATACCACTCTTCCACGGTTTCTTATCCGATTTTTCCTACGAGATGTGTAATCAACTTTTGAAACGTCAGTGTGAAGTATCGACGAGTGATGATACTACAAGATGATATTACAAGAGAAGGAATTATAGTATGGTTCATGGGGAAAATTGGTTTACAAGTTATTCGTCCTTGAGTTAAACGAGTATTCATATCTCCTAAAATGCTGACTTTTGGAGATTTCTATTCCTTTACGACAAGAATGATGCGAATAAATGATACAAAATACGTAGTACGATGAATGGTATTATTTTTCCATTAAATCTTATGCACTTCTCAGTAAATAATCAATCCGATCTATGAATACTTAAGAGAATAAGGGAACCATATATGGACGTCACAAAAGAATTTACAAAGACGGTTTGCTGGTTTGTAAGTTCTCTCCAGTTCCAACTATGTACATAGCTATCACGTGATGAGAATAAAGCAAAAATAAATAAATAATATTAATGTATTATGAAACTTAATGAATCCCATGCTCCTATTTAATTCTATCTAATTCCTAATATATATAAATTTATTTAATTATTTAGGAAATTAATTAATAAAACACCAGTACAAATAATCAAAGATTACTGACTACTTAGGAGAAGGAAGAAACCATTTATGAAACCGTAGAAATTACTTTCCAATGTCTTCATCCTCAACTATATATGAGCCATATGACAAAGCAAAATGAAAGAAATTGAACTCTAAACCAATATGAAACTCGATGAACCCTTTTATACCTCTACCAACCCTTGACCAATTCTTAGTATCCATAAATAATTAACTTTTGAAACATCACAGTAAACAATTAATGGCTATTAATAGAAGAGAACAAGCGGATTTAAAAATATAGAAAAGTTTACAGGGACAATTGCCTTCCAGTCTCTCCATCCTCAATTATATATGCTCCTTAAAACAAAAATAAAATGAAAGAAAATAAACTCTAGTCCACTACAAAACTCGGTAAATCTTCCTATACCTCCACCAATCCTTAACCAATTCTTAATACCCAAGGCAAAATGAAAGAAATTGAACTGCAGACCACTATGAAACTCGATGAACACTTTTATACCTCTATCTACCCTTTACCAATTCTTAATATCTGTAAATAATCAACTTTTAAAACAGCAGAGAAAACAATCAATGGGTATTTAATAGAAGAAAATAATCATATAGAAAAATTTACACAGACAATTGCCTACCAATCTCTTCATCCTCAACTGTATATGTTCCACATAACAAAAATGAAATGAAGGAAATTGAATTCCTGTCCATTACAAAACTAGATGAAGCCTTTTATACCTCTACCAGGCCTCATCAAATTCTTAATATCTATAAACAATAAATTTTTAAAGCAGCACAGTAAATGGTTAATGACTATTAATAGAAAAAAACAAGCATAGTTAAAAATATAGAAAAGTTCACAGGGACTATTGCCTTCCAATCTCTTCATTCTCAACTGTATATGCTCCGCATAACAAAAATAAAATGAAAGTAATCGAACTCCAAACCACTATGAAACTCGATGAACCCTTTTATACCTCTACTCAACCCTTATCCATTTCTTAATATTCACATTTAATCAACTTCAGAAAGAGCATAGTAAACTATTAATAGAAGAAAGGAACAAGAGTATATAAAAATATGGAAAAGTTCACAGAGATAATTGCTTTCCAATCTCTTCATCCTCAACTGTATATGCTCCACAAAACAAAAATAAAATAAAAATAATTGAATTCTAGCACACTAGAAGTATACCTCTACTAATCATTATTCGATTCTTAATATCCATAAATAATCAACTTCTAAAACAGCAGAGTAAACAATCAATGGGTATTTAATAGAAGAAAACAACCATATATAAGAATGTAGAAAAGTTTATAGAAACGATTGATGTTCAAGTTGTTCACCTTCAACTGTATATGCTCGACACAGCAAAAATAAAATAAAATAAATTTTAATACAGCCCTCTACAAAACTAAATGAATCTTCCTATATCAGCACCAACCCTTATCCAGTTCTTAATATCCATAAATAATGAACTTCTAAAACAGCAGAGTAAACAATCAATGGCTATTTAATAGAAGAAAGCAACCGTATATCAAGATCACAGGAGAGTTTACAGGGACGATTGGTTTCCAAGCTCTCCACCCTCGGCTACATAGGTACCGCGTGATGAAAACGAAGTGGAAGAGGTTGAATTTCAGTTTCGCTCTGCCGGATGGTCCGTGAGCACCGAGGGTAATGGTAGAGCGAAGAGAATGGGGATGGGAAGGAGGAGAAGCTGACAGGATTGCGTTCGTGTTGGTCATGAGTTTCGGACTTGGGAATTTCGGCCGGTGGCTCGTTCGCGGGGCACAAAGCGGTCTGCCGGACTTAACGTGATTAGCAGAGATACCCCGGTAGCTTCCTATTATCCGCGGTCCAGACGCCGCCACACAACCGAACCCCCTGCCACCCAAACTCCTCCCACCACCTCCTTCCCCATTCTCACCCCCGTCAACCACTTCATCTCGGTTCAAACCGTACAAACGGATAACGCCGACTATCAATGTCTTCGACGCATTGTCATCTTCTTCTCTTCAGAGTTCGTACAACAGTTTCACCCAACCTCCTCTTTCCTTGTAAAGCATCGGCTGGTATACACCCCTGTGTAGCTTTAATTCGTTTAAACTGTGATTATACTCCTTGCTCGTCCCTTCATAAACTCGTAAGCTCTTCATAGAGATTCGGTTAAATGATTGGGGCTAGAACAGCTCCGTTTCGTCATCACAGGATTCGTGGCACCTTACCCTTGAAAGATTTGATTTAAATTTGTTTATTTAACCCTTTGCACTCGATTCCTATTTATTTCGACGTCGTAGCTCTTCATGTTGGTAATAATTATACATGAAATGTAAGAAAAAATAATTTCTTTCGATAATTCTGTAATTTTTATGAAAAATTCTAGTCGTCCCTTATTTCCATTCTGTCGTTCAAAGTGTTGGAAGGAGATTCTGCTTAATCGCTTTTGATTAAATAGCATAATTTCACTGGAATTATAATACTCATTTTTATTCAGCTTTTAATTATATGTAAATATTGATCGATCCAAATAACGAATAAAGCAGAATTTTTTGAAATTATGACTCGTGGCGTTCTTTTTTGCAACCGCGGAATTCATAATGCGAAAACATGATTCTTTTTTTCATTTCAAATGAAAAAACGCAAATATCTTCGAATTCAGTCACACGTTGTATGCATGATAGAATTTAGCTGCTACTATATTTCAACGTAGCTACTACTGTTTTCGCAAAATGTTAAAATTCGAGGTACTTAAAAAAGGAATAATTTATTACAATATTATAACAGGAAATACTGTTCAAATAATAAAACGTACATGTAACAAAACGTCCATATAACGTGTGTTCATATTATACGATAAAAATATTTTATTTGATATTTCCAAAAATATAATTATTTATATTATACTAACATCTAATGTTGATCGTATAACACTAATTAATGTAGTTTTCAATCAATGCAATATAATTACAATAATTACAATATTATAACAAAAAATACTGTTCAAATAATAAAATGTACACGTAACGAAACGTCCATGTAACGTGTGTTCATATAATACAATAAAAATATTTTATTTGATATTTCCATAAATATAATTATTTAAATTATACTAACATTTAATGTTGATCATATAACACTAATTAATGTAATTTTCAATCAATGCAATATAATTACAATAATTACAATATTATAACAAGAAATACTGTTCAAATAATAAAACGTACACGTAACAAAACGTCCATGTAACGTGTGTTCATATAATACAGTAAAAATATTTTATTTGATATTTTCATAAATATAATAATTTATATTATACTAACATTTAATGTTGATCATATAACACTAATTAGTGTAATTTTTAATCAATGTAATATAGTTATTTACAATATATCAATATCAACTCTTTGCACTCGAGAGATGCCTTTCAGTCAGAAATTTGATAAAATTTCGAAGCTCGATATTAATTAATATGTCAAATTTGAAATAATATAACAATATGGAAGATATCGAAATTAAATAATTCTACGTATTAATTATTATACGATTTCTTATTTAGTGCTCAAAAAATATCGTCATTGTTATAGCAGAAAATTTTTCAATTCGAGCCCCTTTTTATCCAAAAGAATTGTCAAACGCAAAGGGTTAAATTATCGTATAAATACTTCTCCAAATTACCACTTCATACACTAAAAATAGAAATTCTGCAACTAATTTCGCGTGATACGCAAGTGATCATCGCAAGGGCCACAAAGACGAGGTGTTAATCGATACAATGGTCGAATCGTGGAAACGCAAAACGCGTGGATAATCCATAGAGCGTGGCCGTGTTTAGCAATAAACGAATCTCGCAGGATCAGGTACAATTAGCAAGGTTAAAACGGCGAACCGTCGGCGTAGCTCCGGTCGGCTGACCGGGATCACAGACGAAGAGTCTGATGCTAAAATCAGAGAAGCGGAGCGATACTCGAATGCACGAGCTTACGGTCAGTACACAGGGTGAGAGTCCCTGCGAGTATGAAACTCAATTTGATTCCTGCTTCCAGCCGAGCCCGGAGGCGGGTGGCCAGAGGGGGGTGGAGTGGCGGACCATCGCCACCCCAGAAAAGGGGGTGCTCCCAGGGGCGTGCGACTGACCCGACATCCTGCAGGATCCAGCCACTCATATTGCCAATTACCAACTCTACGACCCTCTCGCTCTTCGCTCGCTTCGGACTTCGGATGATTCCAGCCACTTTCAGCCTGCTCCAGTTACGTCGCCAACATTCTCTTCGTCATACCACGAAGAAACGTTCGTCGGTGTGTGCATGCGACTTGGCCTGCGTGTGTCCGTGTGGCGAGGGTGTAGCGAGAGAAATCTTCGTCGAACGTTGGGAGTCTGGCTGTTTTAGAATTCACTGATCTTCGGGCTCGTGGATTAAGGGGTATCGGGCTGTGCTTATGTCTGACCCTTGAGGTGAGGATTGTAGTGGGTCGTCTCGTAATGTGGTCTTTCGTAGCGTGATATTAGGTGACGATAAACTGAATTTCGATGATTAATTAGTTTTTCTTTTTTAGTTTTCATAAACATTGTAGATGAACTGCTTATCGATGATTAATTGCTTTCTCTCTTTTATTTGTCATAGTTGTAGGTGAAGTGCCTATCGATAATTAATTAGTTATTCTTTTTTAATGCTCATAGTTATTGTAGATTAACTGGCTGTCAGTGATTAATTAGTTTTTCTTTTTTTTATTTCTCATAGTTGTTGTAGATGAACTGGCTATCAATGATTAATTGGTTTTTATTTTTTATTTGTCATAGTTGTAGATGAACTGCTTATCGATGATTAAGTAGTTTTCCTCTTTTATCTTTCATAGTGTTGTAGATGAACTGGCTATTGACGAATAATTAGTTTTCCTTTTTTTTATTTTTCATAGTTGTTGTAGATAAACTGCTTATGGATGATTAATTAGCTTTCCTTTTCTATTTATCATAGTTGTTGTAAATGAACTGCCTATCGATGATTAATTAGTTTTTCGATTTTATTTTTCATAGTTGTTTGCGTTCTTACTGCTACGATTTCTGCTTTTATTTCTGTACCTTGAATCCTATTGCGATAGATTGATACAGAGGTGTACTTATATCAGAAATAGAACTTCAGCTATATTAAGTGAAAGAAAATAAATTGGTGATTTATTTCTTCTAAGTTTCTATTGTTGTTTGTAATTTTACTGATACGTTTACTCTTTTCGTTTCCTTTTTGTAAAAATTTAATTTTAATAAATTAATACCAGGGTGTGTTTATATCACAAATATAGCTGAACCTATTGAATAATTATTTGTTAATAATTTGTCGATAATCTAATGTTCTTTTGTTTTAATTTTTTCCAATATTTATGGTTCTTCTACTGAATTTCCTATTTCTATTCCAGTTTTATAAAAATATCATCGTAATTGATAAATGTCAGAGTGTATTTATATTAGGAGTAGATTTTTATATTGGATCGCCCCATAAATTATGCGATTTATTACAATATGCATGTTAGATGAACATGAGTAAATATCTGTCACTAATACACCAGTGATTTATTTTATTTAATCTTCAACAATTATTCGCAATTTTTTCTTCTATTAAGTTTTCTATTTGCGTTGACATAATTGAATAGCATAATACTTTGGTGATCCTGTGAATTCTATGTACAAAACTCTGATAATTCATCATATTCTATAAGTCAAAAAATATTAACCGATATTTTTGTTTCAAAAATTACACCGGAATAATTATAAGAACTTTCTATTATTTAATAAACTTATCCAATTAATTACTAATATTATATTATACCTTTATTACATAATTTATGATATATTAGGTATAACGTATTCGAACATAAATATGCTAAACCTTGATTGATACAGAAACAATTTGAGCTGACATTTTATCAATGAATTTACATTTAGAAGCTCGTAGGTTCTTCTCATAAATCAAACAGGTTGGATGACAGCTACATTCACATACGTATTAATACTTCAAAATAAAATACGAAAATACTTCTTTCAAACGTTTCCTAATTAAAGCACAAATAATAACAATTCACAAAACGATATTTAATAAACAATTAATATCCCTAGCTAAAATAACAATTTTATTTACGCAATGATATACCAAATTTTATCTGTTTTACATACGATACAATGAAAAGTAACTTCTGGAAAACATTTTAGTGTAGAGGAAAATTCCAAGTACAGGAAGGTAATGGAAACAAAAGAGTGTAAATCTATAAACGTCTCGGGAAGCACAGAACGGAACGGGAACTACCCTTCCGCATCAAAGTGCAGCACAATCGAAATGAAACCACGAAAATACGGTCGCAAAATCACTTAGGTTTATTGGACCGGAAGAGAAATGACGATGCATTTGCCGAGGTAATCGTATATAAAATCTATATGTCACCCGTATATGGTCCTATATCGTGAAGTTTATGCGTTATAAAAGAGGGTCGGCCGATGGCACACGGATAGAGGAGAAGCCAGAGGGATGTCAGAGAGGTAAAAGGACGAGGAGTTGAGTTTAACAAATATTGAAGTCTTGGAAACGTCAACTCACACCGAACCTCTCTGCCGGGCACGGAAAGAAAGTTCTGAGTTTAAACTTGTCTAAATGTTTATACTTTTCCCTCGCCTCGATATTTCCACGGGACCCGCCCTAACCCCTCTCTGATACGGTCTAACGCCGCCGTCGACTTGACGTGCTCTCAAAATGACATTTTCGCCCAGTCGCCTTTCAATATTTTCCCTTACACACCAACCACGCTGCTTCATGAACAACTCATGTACCGTTTTTACCCTTTTTATCGTCTTATGCCTCACCTTCTTCCACGTTTCTTCAAACTTCCGCTTTGCTACAGCCTTGCTTGACTCGCTCACCCCCTACTGCACTGTTACCATGATTAAGAGTCGTGGGAACAATAGAAAGCTGAATTTGAATAGTGAGGTATAATTTTGTGACAATATTCTTTTTATACTTCAAGTTTCTAAAGGGTTCTTTAGATACATTTCGGAGGGGGAACATGGGGGGAGATAAAGGTGTTTTTCGAAGGATTTTAGATTATTTGGTCCTTGTACTGGAATATGATATTTGAAAATGATTTATTTCTTGATCATAACGTTGAAAAGAAGTGAGAAATATTAGTTAAGCTGTATACTTATCAGAGATTTAATTATGTAATTTATTTTTCTAAAAACAGAATGTTTAAAAATCTGGAAAGTTGATATCTGTTGTATTATAATTCTCTTCCGTAGTACCTGTACTATGAAAAATAATTGAAGAGTATTAATAAATAATTTAATTACAAAATCTGATTTTACAATATTTAAGATATTTGTTAGTAATATTTATTTAATTCCATTGAATATCTATGGTACTAAGGATAATTAAAATGTAATTGTTATATAGTTGTATAAATTAATTAAATAAAATCGATTTTTAACGGCTTACAGTATTTGTAATATTAAAAATTATTGGAGTAACGAAAAAATAACAGTGTAGATCAAATAGAAATCTGTTGTTGGATTTATGATACTCTTTTGTCACTTTTCGCTCTCGCGTCTATCAATCAGTAGGCTACAAGCTCCACCATTGTACAAATCTTATAAGGATTTACATACATAAACGCAGCCCTGCATTACCATTACTTCATTATCCAAATTCCAATAAAAATAACAGGAAAATACTGTATCCATATATTTATAATCAACCTAATTGTATAATTTCATTTCATGAATGATAATTAGATACTCAAAAATCTAAGAAGATAATATCTATTATATCAAACTTTTATTCTATACTATAAATGATCTTAAATGTAATTATATAACTTACACATCCAATTAAAATATTTGTGATATTAAATGTAACATAAGATACTCTGTACATTTAAAAGCAACTTAATTATATGATTTATAATATAATATTATACATATTAGAGACAATTGAAAAACAACGATTAAAGAGTATGTTTATAAAAGATTCAATTATAAAATTCATTTTTATAAAACAATAAACCCACAAAATATTCGTTAATAGACCCCTATTTCGTTAGATTCGTTAGACCCCTATTTAATAAAATTTGCAATTATTATTCATAAAACATCTAACTAAATAATTTAATTTTATAGGAAATACTATACTGAAAACCCAAATACAAAATATTTTTTACTAACATCTATCACTATAACATTATAACACTAGCAACATTCAAAAGTACACTTACTCAGTTCCACTATTCGAACCCATCAAATTCATGGAACACTCGTTACCACTCCCAAGACCACTGCTTTCACAAAATAAAATATACACTCTCCAACAACATCATCCGCATTCCCATTCTTCAACCACGTTCTCGACCCCCTTCAACGCTAATTTGAACACTGTAACTCGCTGTCCCATCGAACCACTGAAAGAATACCACACAAATTCCGCAGCTTCGGCAAAACGTCCACGATCGCGATATTATTCAGTAGGATTTCGTGGCGACGCAAAGCAGAAAGTTTCGACACGAAGGAAGGAGTATGCCGCGAATGATAGCATCGAGAAACGATTGTGGCCGATTACAAACGCATCGAGGCAACGGTTGCAAGTGGCGGGGGTTGAGTTGATTCGCAGAAGGGTAGTCGGTGGGTGGTTCACGGCAGAGTAAGATGTAATTTTCAATACTCGGGACCGGAGTCTCTGGAGGCGCAAGGGGAGCCACAATTCCGGGGGTTTACCGTGCACTGTCGACGTAAACTCTCCTCAGTCGCACCCCCGTCGGCCGAAGTCAGCCACGGAGAGTACCACTTATTCGAACCCCCAGTGACTGTCAATACAGGTTCCTATAGTGTCTCCAGAAGCATATCAGACGGATGAATAAATCTCGTTACATGCTTGATCCGATAGGATTCGAATAAGCCGCAACGTGTTAAATCGACGATCAAGACGGCATGGCGCTCCTTTGTGTCGTGCCCCGGCAACGTTTGTTAGCAACTGGACACGAGAAATGTCACGTGAATGTTCATTAACGTGCCTAGTTCGATACGTCGTATGTAGTTTTTGTGAGAGATACATGTGAGATACGCAAGAGAAACGTAATTAAGCTCTATTTATCAAATTTCGATATTTTGTTGCTTAATTTTAATGCAAATTAAATTATTGCAATTTTGGATAAAATATTGTTATGTATAACAGAAATTAATATTGCGATATTATTATTAGAAGAGAAATGAAAAATTATTTGTCACGTTTGTTGCTGCAAAAATATAAATTAAAAAATTCATACTATGTTTATTATTTAACTTCAAATTGTAGATGTAAAAATGTAATGTTATTCAAGAATCCTCAAAAAAAAGAATATTATATATTAATTAAGAGATTATTATGTATTATAAATATAATAGGAAAATTAAAACTTTCCTATAACTTGTGTTATGGAAAAATTACCAATTCTGATAATAAATTACAATTAAGTATATAATAATTTCCTTCATTAAAAATTTTTAGATAAAAAAGGCAAGTAATAAAAGAATTGCAATGTTAATTTAAAAATTGACTATATACTTAATTAAAATATAAATTAGAAATTTCCTGTCACTTTGGTTGTAGTAAGAATATAAATCAATAAGGTATTACAAATATTATAGAAATTAATATTGCGATATTATTATTAGAAGAGAAATGAAAAATTATTTGTCATGTTTGTTGCTGTAAAAATATAAATTAAAAAGAACATACTATGTTTATTAATTAACTTAAAATTGCAGATATAAATATGTAATATATTATTCAAAAATTCTAAAAAAGAAAATATTATATATTAATTAAGAGATTATTATGTATTCTAACTATAATAGGAAAATTAAAAGTTTCCTATAACTTGTGTTATAGAAAAATTACAAATCTATATGTGCATACACTTACTAACTCTGTTAATAAATTACAATTAAGTATATAATAATGTTTTTAATTAAAAGTTTTTAAATAAAAGATACAGATAATAGAAGCATTGCAATATTAATTTAAAAATTGACTATATACTTAATTAAAATATAAATTAAAAATTTCCTGTCATTTAGTTAGAATAAGGATACAAATAAATGAGATATTACAGTTACTAATAAATGTCTGCAGACAAATTACTATTAAGTGTATAATAATTCTTCTTTATTAATTTTTGGGAAATATTTACTACGTTACAATATATTTTATCCCTGTAAGAAAGAAAAAAATAATTTATTACTAGTTAATTTATCATCAGCTCTCGCGATCGTATACAATGACAGATGTAACAAAAGGGGAAGTCCATCCCATTTTTTTCTCTCGAATAACCTTGTTTCAAAGTTGCAACTATGCCATTCGACGTGGTAAGGCAAGAACCATGTGGGAGCGTCGTTCAGAGCCCATGGGAGAGCTGAGAGTCACACTGATCTTGCTCTTTGTCGCGGGGCCCATTGGAGTGCATCCTCCACCTCCGTGGCTCCCTCTGCTGCGCCACGATCCTGCTGGCAACCTCTCTGGAACCCACCTTCCTTCCGGAGGAGTCGCGAGCTACATATCGTGGCTTTCGAAACCTCTTGAGAGGGTACGCTGACTTCGATATTCCGTATCGAGTTACGCTCGTTTCGTGTACCAAACAGTCCGCAGGTGAGGGGTGTGAACTAATACACGAGCAGCGTAGCGAGAGACTTGTTAAATTATTAAAATAATATTCGTCGCGTTGTCGCTGCAGCCTGTGCAGAATACGCTTCGTAACTACTTATCCAAGCACTTGCAGACGAGTTACCTATATCGTTACTTGTTTGCCGAAGTATGGAGTTGGTTCGAAGAGTGTAGGGTGGTTGGAAATTATCGTACCAGAGACGATCCCGGTTGATGCTGCGATCACGTCGTTGAAGTCACTGAAATTTGAGATAATAAATTACATAGGTAATTACATAGGTAAAAATTACATAGGTAATTTTTTAGATTAGAGGATAAAATTGTAGATCGATATGATTTTAGCACTTTGCATTTCATCGATGTCATTATGGGCATTGTGGTAATTTGCAAAGTTCTATTTGGTTTCATTTTTACTGATAAAGGTAGGGAAAAGTATAAAGTTATTGTACACATAAATAGTTAAGGGTGGTTCAATCTTCTTATGATCAGAGTCAAATTTATATACCAGATTTACTAGAATAGTATTTTCTCTAGGTGTTAATTATATTTCATTCGTTATTTAATAATTTATTATATATTATACTTATACATAATATAATGCAGGTATGTACAATCTATTATATTATATATCAAGAGTGGTCAAATCTTCTTACGATAGGAATTATATTTTAATTATTAATGGCAAATACCAGGTAAAAGTCACATCTTCTATTGGACTAGTATTTTCCCTAGATATTAATTGATCAATATTTATCATTATTTTTCAATGAATATTTAATAACATATTATATATCATTTATTATATGATATTGCATAGAATATAATATAAATTGAATTTACTGTATTTTAATATAATGTATAATTTATTATATTATTGTTTATAAGATGTGGTCAAATCTTATGACAGGAGCCATGTTATAATAAGTATTGGAAACAAATTAGGGTCTTATCTTCTACTGTATTTTTATATATTTTCAATAATATTTTCTGTAAGTGTCAATTAATTAATATATATTAAGGTTTTTTCATTATTATTTAATTATTAATTTAACCATGACTGCAATGGATACGTTGTTTGTGTAATTATACTTCCATTACGAAAATGAAATTTGTAATTAACACAGTTTAATAAATTCACAAGATACCTGGAGAATGAAATGGGATGGAATAAAAATACATTATAACCATTTTCACAAGAATTTATTAATTTAATTCTTCCACTGAAGTATAAATACAAATGTTCGTTGCTCGTAAATTATTTAACACCAGAATATTATCTAACGTATGAAATGCAAAACAGAAAATGACCTACCAGACGAATCCATCGATTTTTTCACCCTGCGTGACGTGGTAATACAAAATTTCGCAACCACGTATAATGTCCTCGTTCCACAAATTAAAAGGCAGTATAGCGATAATTAGACTAATGAACGAACCTTGTACAAACCTCGTTTTATCTGAATAATAATTCCCTTTAATCTGTGATCTTCCAGTATAGGTCTCACGCTCGAAGAATTTTTCCAACCCCGATGTCGCTGAAACACTGTTAGGGGGAAATCGTGCAGTACTAAGCAACTTGCGACGTTTATTAAAGCTAATTTTCATTTCTCTGACTAGATAATAGCATTTCCGATGCAAAAATAAATTAATACAGTACACACGTGTCACATAGTTCGAGATCTTAACATTTGTCCATTGTTCTTTAATTGTAGGAAATATTAGGAATCACTTAAATTTAAAAATTCACTCTAGTCGGACCTGAAAGACAATTTTCTCAGCTTTTGTGCTTCTGCGAATTAGCAGTTGTTATTATTAAATTTTACAAAAACATTTTCTCTCCTTCCTTTAATTACTATCTGTACAACTCACTTTCTGTAATTTAAATTCCTCTAGATCTAGCCAAAGATGTAACAACGGTTTAGAACTGTTAACAATTCAAAATTCCGATCAGCAATGTTCGAAATAGAGATCTTATTCGATATTTTACAGTATAATATCGTTAAAATATCGTTAAGTCAAACGTTAATGATTAAGGAGAATGCAACGCGTTAATTATGTCAAAATCATGTAAAATTAATGTCTTATTACTATAGCTTATTGCAATCGATATTGTCTGTAAATTTCTGACATATAATTTAAAATATACACATATATACTTACTCTTTTTGTAATACTGCATTTTAAGCAATATTACATTTAAAGTACGTTAGTATATGTACTAGTAGGTGGCTGTAATAAGATCAGATAAGTATTAATATATTTTAAATAATATTATTACAATAAATTTATTACAGCCTACTTGACCAATATTTTAATATTTACTTATGTATATATTTATTTAACTGGTAAAAGAAACTTTGGTATATAAGAACAGTAGAAATCAGTCGAATTCAAGACTATATGGGAAGATATAACTCTTAAGGCTTTACACTTGAAACTCGTATAAAGTTCAAAAAGAGTTAAGAGGTTCGCCGATCTTATTTACCTTTATAAAAATACGGTGTAGCGGATTAAATTGACCAAACAATATTCTACGACTTTCCTCTCCTAGAAGAAGATGATTTCTAAAAGCTCCCGTGAGTCACGAAAGCAAAATTTAATAAACCATCAGAACAAGAGGTGAAACCATTTACAGCTTCATAACTAACCCACAAGTCCACCATAACGAGACGTTACTCAAGCGACAATAGATTAGCACAAATAATTGTCTCAAATATCATTGTTTCTTCAACCTTAAATAATTTATAATCTCTCAATTTCTCAGTTACTTAGCAACCGACAATTTTCAATTAGACTTGCCATAATTAATTTATTTTCACGAAAAAGGTACGAATTCAACGAGTTGAAAAGAAACTGCGTAATACATCGAAATAAAAAATTCAGGCTTATCTAGATTAAGTAAATTTGATATATTCCAGTAGTCCAGGTCGAGATAAAGCAGTCAGAGACAAGCTGCCTACAATAATTAATTCATATTTACGCAAATAGTACGAATCCAATAAATTGAAAAAAATGTGTGTAATACAATGAAATAAGCAATTCACGCTTATCTGAGTTAAATCGACTTGATATATTCCAGTAGCCCAGATCAAGATAAGGCAGACAGAGACAAACTAACCGTAATAATCAATTCATCTTTATGTAAAATGTACGAATTGAATAAATTGAAAACAAAGTGTGTTAGACATCTAAATAAAAAATTCAGACTTACTTGAATTAAGTTAACTTGATATATACTAGTAGTCCACGTCGAGATAAGGCAGACAAAGACAAGCTGCCTACAGCAATTAATTCATCTTTCCGTAAAATGTACGAATTGGACATATTGAAAACAAAGAGTGTTGGGCATCTAAATTAAAAATCCAGGCTTACTTGAGTTAAGTTAACTTAATATATACCAGTAGTCCAGGTCGAGATAAAGCAGACAGACGAGACAAGCTGTCTACAATAATTAATTAATCTTTTCGCAAAAAGTATGAGTTGAGTAAATTGAAAACCAGGTGTATAATACATCGAAATAAAAAATTCAGCCTTATTTGCGTTAAGTTAACTTAATATATACCAGTAGTCCAGGTCGAGATAAAGCAGTCAGAGGAGACAAGCTGTCCACAATAATTAATTAATTTTTACGCAAAAAGTACGAACTCAACAAATTGAAAACAAAGTGTGTTAGACATCGAAACTTAAAATTCAGGCTTATGTGGATTAAGTTGACTTAATACATACCAGTAGTCTAGGTCGAGATAAAGCAGGCAGGGACAAGCTGTCTACAATAATTACTTAATTTTTTCGTAAAAAGTATGAATTAAGTAAATTGAAAAGAAAGTGTATAATACATCGAAATAAAAAATTCAGCCTTATTTGCGTTAAGTTAACTTAATATATACCAGTAGTCCAGGTCGAGATAAAGCAGTCAGAGGAGACAAGCTGTCCACAATAATTAATTAATTTTTACGCAAAAAGTACGAACTCAACAAATTGAAAACAAAGTGTGTTAGACATCGAAACTTAAAATTCAGGCTTATGTGGATTAAGTTGACTTAATACATACCAGTAGTCTAGGTCGAGATAAAGCAGGCAGGGACAAGCTGTCTACAATAATTACTTAATTTTTTCGTAAAAAGTATGAATTAAGTAAATTGAAAAGAAAGTGTATAATACATCGAAATAAAAAATTCAGCCTTATTTGCGTTAAGTTAACTTAATATATACCAGTAGTCCAGGTCGAGATAAAGCAGTCAGAGGAGACAAGCTGTCCACAATAATTAATTAATTTTTACGCAAAAAGTACGAACTCAACAAATTGAAAACAAAGTGTGTTAGACATCGAAACTTAAAATTCAGGCTTATGTGGATTAAGTTGACTTAATACATACCAGTAGTCTAGGTCGAGATAAAGCAGGCAGGGACAAGCTGTCTACAATAATTACTTAATTTTTTCGCAAAAAGTACGAATTCAACAAATTGAAAACAAAGTGTGTAATACATCGAAATTCAAAATTTAGGTTTACCTGCGACAAGTTAACTTAATAGATTCAAGAAGCCCAAGTCGAGATGAGACAAGCAGTCAAGTTTGCTCCTATTCTCATATCCAACCATGACATATAATTTGAACTACCTATCGGTAAGTTTATCGCGTCTGGAGCTGAAAATACCTCGGAAGGAGTAACGACAGGAAGGAAAGAACGCTCGCAATGATTGCGACCTTCGAGCGTGTAACGATCCTCGAATCAAGGAAATTCCCTGAACGCCGCAAATTAGTATCCGTTTGATTTACCCATGGGAGGATAAGGTAAGTTGGCGATCGGCCGTTCGTCTCAGGTACACGCAAAAACGTCTTCCGGCCCGCCACTGGAAATGCGATCGTCATCTAATTGGAACTCGATACCCGGTAACGAGGGTTACAAACTTTTCCGTTTTCTATCCGCCCTCTTTTCCCTCCGTCGTCCTCCGCGTTCATCCTCGCGTCCCTTCGCCACCAGCGATCCTCGTGGGCGCGACCCCTCGCGTCGAAACTGCCGCAAGAGGGGATGAAAAATTGTTATCTTATTTATGGGCACGAGATTAGACCACGTAGAACGTTTCGCGCCACTAACAGGCGCCGGAATGATGAATGTTCTCGGAGCGTGCCACGGCCAACTCGGTCAGCGAGTCGCTAAGTCCATTTGCTCGGGTCTTCATTAATTAACTAATTAAGCGAATGCAGCTAAATGCCAGGCAGTCGAGCGGCGTCACGCCGCGAAGACGAAGGGCAGATTAGAACGTATGGAATTGCTGCGGGGTTGATACGGGACACCGATTACCAGGTAATTGTCACGTCGTTCGCGTGCCACGTATCTGTACATCGTTCTCTGCAAACAAGCTGCTGCTTCATTATGCGAAAGTATCGGACGCTATCGCCAAAGTATTGCTGCTGTTTTCTTCTCCAGGAATGCATGGGGTTTTAGAATTTGTTCCTTTTATTGCAGTACGTTATTCTTAATATACTCGTATTCCGTGCAGTGGAAAATTTTGTATTTCATAGGAATCTTTTTCGAATTTATCAGCAATTTTTTTATCGTATATTCTGTAGCGTATTGTTGTGTATGTATGAGATTGGCAACTAGGTGATTGCGGATTTTAAATGAGAAGGAGAATACAACATTTTTTAGTAAATCTCAGATTTTGGTGTCGTGATTTTGGTGTCGTCTGGGCTGGTTCATCTTGCATCACCCACGATCTTTTCCGATTAACGTTGTTATAAACTATCCACTTTTCGTCGCCAGTTATCAGTCGTTTCAGAAATCCATCAATTTCGTTGCGTTTCAGAAGCGAATCGCAGATGCTAATGCGTCGCGTCAAATGAATTTCCTTAAGCTGATCGAGTTTCTTGACATAGCCGAACCGTTTTAATTTTTTTTTTTAATGCATGTACGCGATACATTGAGCTTCTCTACAATCTCACGTGTTGTGCTATGACGATCTGAATCGATAATGGCCTTGATATGGGTCTCATCAACTTCAACTGGACGGCCAAATTGTTGCGCATTTTTCAGCGAAAAATCACCAGAATGAAATTTGGCAAACCAATTTTGACACTGTCTTTCTATCAAGGCTTCATTCCCATTTACGGCACATAACTTCTTGCGTGCTTGCGATGCGTTCTTGCCTTTTCGGAAATAAAACAATAAAATATGTCCGAAATTCGCGTCTTGTTCTTCCATTTTTAAATTGGGATGAAAACGAAACTAAATAACTAATCGATACAATTTTTCAACTAAATTAAAGGCGGAAGTCCAAACAACGAGAAAACAATATAAGTTAGGTGGCTTGAACTCGTTGACAAAACAAAAGAATGTGCAAAATCCACCTATTGACAAAATCCGCAATTACTTAGTTGCCAACTCAATATTTAGCTGAATGACTTGGTTTATTTTGCAAGTATAGTAAGACCCGCTTAACGCTGTTTCAGTATTACGTGGTAGTATTTTGGATCAGTTTGTACAAAATGATTTCAATTTTGATAGAAGTTCAAAGGCAAAATGAAGTGTCATTCATACGGTGTCTTGCTATCGACAACTGTTTACTAAACGAAACAGGAAAAGACTTTAGATGACTTCGTCACAGAAAAATAAAAATTATCAAATGAGGAAGAACCTTCCTGTTCACAAACATGACATCTTTACTCGAACCATTTCTAATTTTCATGAATGTTTTATGAGTAAAAATGGATATTAGCAATAAATAAGTCTTTAATTGATGTAATACAAAACAATCTAACAATAAATGTTTTAAAATAGAACAAAAATAAAATTGATAAGTTTCCTTATTCTTTCAACGTATAATTCGAGCAACCCATTCGTCAAATTGACGGGTTCCGTAAATCTAGCGTTAACGCTGTTTCGTTGAATCCTGCAACTTATTGGAATGTATCCTCCGTGTTAAACGGGGTCTTACTGTATTATTTATTGTCGCGATATGTTGAAAATTCTAAAATTTTGTCATATTTAATATTTCATATATACTTTTACAATTTGTCATTAATTATCTTGTCACGTACCATGTCGATATTCCCACATGATTTAGCTTTCTTGGAAAGTCTTGGATATTTCACGATTGAGAATGTAATAAATATTAATATCTACTATCGCAATGGTTTCAAAAATTTTTGAACTGTGTTTATATTTTTTAATCAGTCTGCGCTCTAGTTTGATATTTAATCTTCAATTTCTTTATGGTGGTCGTCGTTTTTGGAGTATAGTGTGTGATGTTGGACAAGTATAATATTATATAGATAGTAATTAACAAAAATAATTTCGATATATATAATTAAATGTGTATAATAGAATTAATACTGAATCTAGCACGACCAGTTAAAAGACCAGTAGATGGAAAAATAAAGGCAGAAGAATTTAAAAAGAAACCTAATAAGAAAAAATATTTTAAAATTCGTAATACGTATATTAAAAGGAAAATCGAAAAGTCAAGTGACCGGAGCCATAACGCTGAATACGGAAGTTTGAATCAAAAAATTTAAAAATAGTTATTTTGGACTGTGATATGGTTAGTGCTAAGTATAAATTAAGGAACATAATTTAAACGTTTCAATATTCAAAAGGAAGCAGTGACTTAAAATATTATACTATACTTACATATTATTATGTGGTTGCATACTTCCTACACATTTATTAAAAATTGATGTAGAGTTTAGAGAAAATTAAAAATCATCATGAATATTGACACTTGGAAGTATGTACTTAGAACTATTAAAATTCTATCGTCCCCAAGAGCATAATGCACGTAAGAAAATTTTATTACAATACGTTCCTATACCACCATACAGAAATTAATATACGATATACGATCTTATAAGCATAGAGACATCGACAAGCAATAGTATATCCAACTATCCAAAAATCTTGTTCACCACCACTCATTATGCTCCAAAGCGACGACCACCAAGAATAAATCGGTTACCAAGAAAAATCAGATGCTCGCGGGAAGAGAAGAAAAGGAAGATAAAAAGAAAGGGAGAAAATTTCAGTATAATACGTTGCTATAAGACGGCCATGTCGTGGGTAGGTTGGCGAAACGAGTAGCGTGTTTCGCGCGCAACGACGTCGGATACGGGGAATTACTCCTGCGCCATTACGAGCTGCGGTTCGTTTGCAGAACGCCTCAACGATGCAGACAGTGCATTCGACTGCAACCGGCCACGGGTCCCCAAGAGAGATGCAACACCAGCTTACCTACGCGCCAGTTTGGAAATCTCAGCGCGGAGATGCGATACATCTGGAGGGTAGGTTGCAGACATCACGTGAGAAGCGCGGGTACCAAGCCAGACAGAGAGGCAGAGCGATCCGGGGCTGGAGAAACGGGGAAGAGAAGCGAAGGTGGAGAGCCGAAAGGACGGAAGAGGAAGGGTAAGGTCGCTTCAACCTCTCAGCATCCCACGAGGCCTCCGGTGTAATTAAGCGAGTGCAC
This sequence comes from Eufriesea mexicana, assembly GCF_001483705.2. Lineage (NCBI taxonomy): Eukaryota > Metazoa > Arthropoda > Insecta > Hymenoptera > Apidae > Eufriesea > Eufriesea mexicana. Next base: position 37,006 of record NW_016908612.1, on the reverse strand, counting down.
CCTCACATGTCTACGTACGTTCGCATCGTGTCTATCCATCTAACCGTGGCAGGGTTGTTCTCTTCGTCGAGTCCGTGCCTTAAACCAGGGGTCGGGAGATAAGGCCGCAAAAACCTTTGAAACCTCGGTAGAGCCTCGTTCGTACATCTTGTCGACTCATACCAGAATCTCGAAAAAATGTGCGTGTTAGAACAAAAATGAAACGACTACGTCCGGGGGGAACCGATGCCCGCTTCCATCAACGAAACGATACTCTGCCTCTTTTTGCAGCCGGAACCTTCCTCCTCGATAGGATCACGTTTGATAGGGGTATCATAGTTCGCGATTGTTGTCGAGACTTTGTAATTTATTGTGAGAATATACTGGCTGGTTACTGAAGAGACCAGACCACTTTGAGAACCTGGAATACTTACAGAGAAGAGGAAAAATTGTTTAATGGAGGTAGGTCCTATCTCTTTGGTAGGTAATCCTTTGGACCTGATTTGAAATTGACCATTATTGTTTTGTAAGACTTCAATGGTAGGTGTGAGACGAATATTGAATACACGTCGATTTAGGATACGTTCATGAGAATATATTAAACATCTACTGTTTTCAAATAGTGACTCTGAGGACCTGAAATAATTTTACAGGGAAAAGAAAAATTGTTTAATGGAGGTAGGTCCTATCTCTTTGGTAGGCAATCCTTTGGACTTGATTTGAAATTGACCTTTATTGTTTTGTAAGACTTCAATGGTAGGTGTGAGACGAATATTGAATACACGTCGATTTAGGATACGTTCATGGGAATATATTAAACATCTACTGTTTTCAAATAGTGACTCTGAGGACCTGAAATAATTTTACAGAGAAAAGAAGAATTGTTTAATGGAGGTACGTCCTATTTCTTTCGTAGACAAGCCTTTGGACTTGATCTGGTATTGACTTTTATTGTTTTGTTAGGATTATATGATGGATGTGAGACGAATATTGAATACACGTCGATTTAGGACACGTTCATGGGAATATATTAAACATCTACTGTCTTCAAATAGTGACTCCGAGGACCTGGAATAGTTTTACAGAGAAAAGAAGAATTGTTTAATGGAGGTACGTCCTATTTCTTTCGTAGACAAGCCTTTGGACTTGATTTGGTATTGACTTTTATTGTTTTGTTAGGATTATATGGTGGATGTGAGACGAATATTGAATACACGTCTATTTAGTGTACGTTTAAGGGAATATATTATACATCTACTATCTTCAAATAGTGACTCTGAGGACCTGAAATAGTTACAGAGAGAGGACAAAATTTTTGATGAAGATAGGTCCTATCTCTTTCGTAGGCAAGCCTTTGGATTTGATTTGGAATTGACTTTTATTGTTTTGTGAGTATTCGATGGTGGATATGAAGACGAATATTTAAACGCATACGTCGATTTGGGATATTAAAATATTTAGGTTCTCACTGCATTTGCATGTAATATAATATTGCGTTTAGTAGCTAAAATAATGTACTTCTGAATAAATTCCTTGGTTTGTGTTTAATATGTTGGAATCTTTTGATGTAAATCATTTTTATGTAGAATATTTATAAATAATAAAATTGTAAATTTTAAATGTCAATATGGTTAATTACAGAATCCCAGAATTTATTAGGTATTCTTTATTATTTTATATGACACCTGTAAGCTCTAGAAAGTCTTTGATTCTTCTTCTTAGCTTTCTGGAGATGATCAAGGAAGAGTAAGAATAAATTATATTGAGAATTTGAATATTGTTTGATTAACCATCGTAATAAGGGAATTGAAATCTGAAATTAATATTAAACGTATCACGATCGATCAAGTAATCAATCACGATAAATACAGGCAGCTATGTGTGAATTTCAGAATAAACGGAATAAGGATATTTGTATATAACGAAAAATTAATTGAAAGAATATTATAAAAAAAAATCGCAAACGCAAATGGTCCAAATGATGACGTTAAATATAAAATCCAAAATTCAAAATCCACCATTTTATTACAATACCTGCTTGCATACCTATCAAATGGATTCCACGAAAGAAAAAGTAAAAATTTGTTCCAAATATAAAAATTACGCATTAATCAAGTGTTTTAGCACCACAATTTTTGAATATTGTTTGAAAAGTGAATTTGGTCCATCTAACTTGTTATTATGAAAATTACTAAAAGTGAAACAAGCTTCTCGCTAAAGACATATGGCCCAAATACATGAGGGTTGGTCAGATGGAGAGATGATACGGTTATAGGATAAAAATCTGTGGAATCTTCGCACCTTCTTTTTGCCTGGAAATCCAGAAAATCGAAGCAGATCCAAAGGTGGTGCAGGAATATCGTGGAGGACCGCATGCACGTTAGTGTGCACGTTATATGGTAATGGAGGGCCAATCATGCGGTAACTAGCCACCCTAGGGAGACGGTCAGGGCTGCCAACCAGTGGTCAGCTCCCGTCAATGTGTCACTTACGTAGCTAGAATACCGAACCCTCCCGACAGAATGTTACTGCTGAACGCGTTTCCCCTCGATTGCAAGTCCCGTCAGTCTCATGTCTGGAACGTTCTGTCTGCGAACATCAAAATTCTTCGTGATTTTTATTGCTATGTAACAAGTCCCAAGGAAACGTCGAATTTTTAATGTCACTTGGAACGTCTTTCGATATTGGGCCAGTCGAATGATCACCATTACTGTGATGAATACTTAATGTCAAATTGTTTATACACAACTTGCGAATTCAGGAGTATGCAACCTTCTTGTAACACGATACTCTGAAAATGAAGTTTTAAAATAACATGATACCAAAATTGCGATGGTCCTCTTATAACACGGTACTTTCAAATGGGCTGTGATATATGTCATGGCTGTCAAAATTGTGACAATTCTTCTATAACACGGTTTTCATGTAACACAGGTTAATAAATTTGAATAACACTAGTGCAACACGAATTTTTCCACCATTTTGTCACACTATTATTTAATTATAACGAATAAAAACTCGGAATTACCATCTTGATAATAATGCAAAATAATGCAAAAATTAATTATTAAATTATATATAGTTTTCGATATAAAATAATTTTTATTTGAACCCTTCTTTTCATGTAAGAAAAGGTTTAAAAGCAATCTCAAATAGTAGATATAAATGACTCACCCTGTATAATATGTAGGATAATTCTGGGATTACATAAAGTCAAGATTTTTAGATTTCAGTAATTGTATTTTCTAAATTCAATTAATTTTGCAAGGAAATTAGGTGCCTGTGAAATGATCATTATAATAATCTCAGCAAACATAGTCAAATGGAACAAACATTTGTTAGAAACATATTTACGATATATTTCGACCTGTATAAATTTATGACAATAAAACCCAGAATAATACATAAAATTTGTCATATAAATTTACATCTATATGTTGATATATTCTATGATTCATCGATATTCATTGTCTCTTAAATTTTATTGAGGTTATGTGATATAGATCGAAGGATCGAAACCGCTGAAATTTAAATAAACGTGAACACAAAATTAAACAGAATACTATATTTAAAAAATATACGGAATTAACTAAACATATAAAAGATATAATAAATAATAAATTTTGAGTCAGTTCAAGTGTACTGGAAGGATCACGTCCCTCTAGCATTTCAAACACCCGTTTATTAATGACCAATTCAAACTCAAAAAGAAAAACATTTCTAATCTCCAACCTAATTTCACAAGAAATACATTGACCCAAAATTTGACACGTAAAATCTATTTACAATTAGTAGAAATCTAATAGAAGCCATTTTTAAACATTATTCACGCCTTTAGAAATAAAGTTACTCAAATAACAATTTGCAATTTTATTACCCCATTCATTAATAATCGAAATAAATACCATTCGCTTGAAAAATTTAATGCTATAAAATTATTTTATATAATTCAATGCTAACATTCGCTATATAATTATAAGATAAGAGTTCGTCATAATCACTGTGAAAACAAATAAAATTTTTCAAATGAATCATGATACGTAGAAAATTGAAATTAGTATTTTCTTCGAAGAAAGTTAATAAAATTTTATTTATCCAGTCCATTCGAAGTACAAATTACGCTTAAATATAGTACACTTATAAAATCATCTAACTTAACATAATAACAACATAACTTCCCTTGTTAGATTATCTTTACTTACTATACTTCACTCACTGGATATACTTTTCACTTCCCAACCTATTTCTTTACATATTCCACACTTATCCCATGAGAAATAGTCTAAACAAACTTTCCACGAGATGCAACATCTCACCACCCTCATGATGACCACAAAATTCGCGTAGACAGTGAGACTGCATTAAATCTTACGTTTAAGGCCGCAGATGAAAGGATAAGAGGGAGGAAAGTAGGGCCAGGGAGCGGGTGAGCAGAGAACGAGATGTGTCGGGCAATTCTTGATTCGAGGGTCATGAACGACTTGACGAAGGTCGGAGCAAAACTACGACTGGTAGAAACAAACGTATCACGTTCTATCACCGATGGTGGCGGCCAGCTATACCACCTTCGCCACTGGTCAAGTCAAGGGTGTATAGAACCGCGAGAGTGCGAGAGAGAGTAGGAAACAGGGCGATAAATAACTACAGGATGAAAAAGGGGGCGCGGTACCCTCCCGGGGCCCCTAAACCTAGACTACATCCCCCTCGCCGTCCCTTGCCGCCCCTCATCGTACCAGCACCGTATAAACCGCGCACGGGCCGACCCCGACAATTATACCCTCGCACGCGAAATGTTTTATTACCCTGACGTAGAATGCTTGCGTACACTGAGAGTGTGTGAGGGCACGTGAACGAACGGACTCGTAACAGCGGTTGCGTTTCGATGCACCCGGGTACCGCCGGTTGCTGGCCTACATAGCTGACAGTTTTCTAACTGAATCGCGAAGGAAGCTAGTCGGTTTAGTTCCTCCGGCCACGGATAGATCGCAGCACTATTGACTAGTAATCTTTCGTTCCAGACTGTCGGTTCTACGTAAATATTGGTTTAATGCCTTTTTGTATATGAAATCGATGTTTTTGGTATTTAAGGTTGGAAAATTGAGAGGCAGATATCGACTTTTGTAATTTTGTTAATTTTTATCGTATGTATTAAAGAAGAGAACGTTATTGAAATATTTTTATAATATTTTCCAGAAAATGTATAAAGTGTATAATATAGTTCCTTCAAAATAGAACGCAGCACTGTTGACTAGTAATCTTTTGTTGGAACATCGAGATTATTGGTCTTAATATATGTGGTAAATGTAATATATTTTTGTCAAATTTCAGTTTGGAAGATTAATAAGTAGGTATCGAGTCTTGTGATTTTGATAATTGTTGTTGTATTTATTACGGAATAAAAAATTGCTGAAATATGCTTTTATAGTACTTTTCAAACAGTACAAAATGTATAATATACAGCAATTTCTTCTGGAATTTGAATTAAAAGAATTAATGCATAATTGCAGATAGAATTTTACGTTTTCGATAATTATTTTTAAATGTATTAAGGAACTATAATTTATTTTTATGGCGTCTTCAAAAAATATGAGATGTATAATATAGTTCTTCCTGCAGATATAATTTTGTGACTTTGTTAGGAAAGAGGAAATTACTATAACACGTCTCGATTGTATTTTTGGAAAAAATATAGAATAAATAATAGGTTTCTCTCGAATTCAAATTTGGAAAATTAAGAGACATCTAATGTTTAATTATTGCCAGAACACAAGGTAAATATTTTACAAGCTTTATTAATAATTAATAATAATTACTGTATACTCTTTGGTATACTATGACAGATTAACTGATAGAAAGTGCGCAACACACATTAATTATATGTGTATACAAATTCGCCATCGTATTGTCCAAATCTGCTATCGATATCTGTCAATAGATATCGACATTACTGCCAATTATCGGTATTTGACCTAACTCCCGGCAGTATCTATTAAATTTTCTATCATTAACTATTGTTTCATACATTAGAGAAGAAGAAGATTACTTCAATACTTTTCCATTGTATTTAAAGAAAAATGACATAAAATTGAATAATAACTCTTTCGAATATAACTTTGAAAAAATGATTAATATCTATTAAACTTTTGCTATAGTCAATAGTTGCTGAACATACTGAGGAAGAAGGAAGTTACTGTACTATATTTCTACTATATTTTTCAATATTATAATATATCTTTTTAATAATAAAATTTATTCTAAAAATACTATATCAACTATCATGTGTGGTCAACATATTTGTGATTTTACTATGTGAATCTATTTTAAAAATAATACTACCAATGTTAATGAAAAGTATTATAGTATATACTAAAGTAAATTAAATACAGAGTTTGAGAAAAAATATAAAATATCAAGATGGGCCGTGCAATTTAAAATTGATAATCTTCTATTAGAAAATAAAGGGCCTCAGAAGTGTATAATATTGGCATTAGTACTTCTTAATTGGTATTATGTACTGGCATTAAATCTTATTCTTAACCCATTGTAAAAGTCAATGTTTGATTAACGTAAGATATCAAGTTATCAGGTTTGTTTAAAAATCCGCACTCTTTCTTAGAGTATATTAAATAATATTATAGATTTAGATTTAAATAGCTTGGGGTCATAATAGAAATCTTGAGAGATTTCAGTAGAACCTTTGAGATTCAAAATGGCTAATTACGAGGCAAAGCACCCGATAAAGTCCTCTGCGTTGGACTATGGTCTTGGAGGGATATACGAGGTTGGCAGCACTTGAGAGGATCCTGTACTCCCAAAACGTGCAGCAGATGACGCTTGGTCTTTCGCCTAATTTTGCAATCTAGGCTCACACTATCTACTAACTGCTCACTAAATCGAGGATCCAATCTTCCTTACCGTCCTAACTTTTGATACGTCACCATGTCAAGAATGCAGTTGCTGGTAGGTCGTAATACGTTATTCGATACATGAAAAGATAAAAATGTGAAGTCCTGTCGTCATACCATGTCATTTAAAAAATGATTAAAAATAATTTTAATAATAATATAACCATAGTATTACCATTTTAATATTAATACTTTAATAGTATTAACTTTAATCTTAATACAATACTATATAATAATTGAAACTTTAAAATTATTAATATTTCTAATATGAAAATTTATTTCTCATCGGTAATATTATAAAATAATATTGTAATCAAAAATTGTACTTCTGAAACTAAGAAATATAATAGAACAATATCATCGATAACAAAATATTTTAAATATTAGAATGTAGTTTCGGTGTAGATCATCAGTCAATACAAATATGTGAAGATACTATAATACATTTATCTATTCTGTTAAAAATTGAAATATTTTTGGAAAAAGATAAAATAATACTACCAAGTAAATAATAATCCAATCATTTGTGTAATTCATTTCTAGACCTATAACAATACTCTTTCATATTAATATCTAAATTATCAATACTTATTTCACGATAATGTTTTCATATTATTTCACTATTGCCAATATATCCAATTAGTTATTGAAAACTAACCTTTCAAATGAAATAATTGCAACATTTTCACAGAAGCAAAATTGTTATAAAATAATGGGATACAAATATTCTTCAATTTAATAAAATAATTCACAGCAACGTATGATTAAAGAATTTCCAGTTGAAATCTCCGCCATCATGCTAAATATGAAAAGAAATATTTATATCACATAACACTCTTTTCTATAAAAAATAATAATTTTGTTAAAAATTTTCTTTTCAAACACAAGTTCCTTAGAAGATAATTCCCTGCATTTAGTTAAAAAACACTCTATGTATTTTTCGCAAAATGAAAACAAATGACTGAAAATCGACGACGTGGGCGTTAATGCTATCCATCAGTGCACAATTCAAGCGATATTTCCGCAATCAACCGGAAATGTATCTGTCTTCATTACGACGACGCTCGTGCCTTGACGCCACCCTTATTTTTCCACGCTTCGTGTTATCGAGTTTCGCGAGCATGCGTTAAACTTCTTGAGGTGCATTTCGCGTGCAAATTGATCGTTAATTAATTAAAAATGTAGAGACTGACAGCAGAGGTATTTACTTCCCACGTCGCGTATTCACCCCTCGAGCTAAGTCAGCTCTTAGTCTTCGGTTAATCGGGTTAAATTAACTTAGTTAGCGTACGACAGGGCTGTTGCTATACTCTGCTACTTGGTGACTTGTATGGAATCGGGATTATCAACGAAAATTTCTCGCATTTGTTATTATCGATGACGATGATTATTGAGAGATATGATTGAACAGATTAAATTCCGTTGTTCGTTAAAATCTGTTATAATTACAGTATTAAAATAATTATATCGCATGAAGCATAAATTGACTTCGTTTCGATGAAGTTATTATTTATGACGTATGAAGATACGGAAATATTTCGAAATTAAATGATTCTATGATTTAATAATACTTTAAAATTAATGTTCTATTATAAAGTTTAAAATGGGAGAATAAATTACTGAAAATTAATTATTTTTGATTATATTAAATTATATTAAATTATGATAAAAATGGTTTGTTAATATTACGAATGAATGAAATTTTTATTTTTTCCACTAGGATAATATTTAAATAAAATTTGATTTGTGTCTACCAAAAAATAAAGTTTGATGTTAGATAGCAATTATGCTAGGAAATATATATTTAGTGTCTTTGCTTAGCGAAGTTTATTTCGAGGGAAATGTGCATTCTGAGGTTAAAAAGAGTCGTTTCGACATTACTGGTCCTCCTTTATTAGTTTCTATCGAGGCATCGATTTTTAAATTGTGTAATAAATAAAATTAGCGACGGGGGTGACTTCGGTAGCCGCCCGAGGGGTCGAGTTGTAACTTAATCAGGGCAACTTCCCTCGACTTAATAAAGCTGTCTCAATTTTCGCCTCATTACCGAAATACGTACCAAGATTTTTTTATTCGATTTGTTCACGCTCAGTTAGGTACGAAATCTCATTTTTTCGTAATCACTTGAAATAAAAAGTAAGATTGATTATTCCCAGCTACTCTAATTGCGAACTACATTAATAACTATGAAATTTGTAACAAACATTCATACGAATTCAGATAATTTTTACATTTCGAGAAGCATAGACTATCATAATTTATATTGTATTTTTAATTGATGTATTTAGGAATAATATATAATTACTTAATTGAAATCTATGTATGTATTTTATATATTATTGAATGTAAATTGTGGATATACATATAAAAGAAAAATTATAAAATATTTTTATATAATAAATATAAATTATACAATTATTTTTGTCTTTATTATTTCGTTCACTGTTACTGATTATTTTACATTTATAATGAAATAAATTAACTAGGTCTATTATAATTAATCACAAAAAAGGAAGTTAATCAAGATTTATCAATATTCGTCTTAAAGAGTAAAATTTAATTATATTAATTATATTATTCCAATTACGTATATTATGAGTTATGCTGTACAATAATTGAAACATAAAAATTGTTCCAATATTTGAATTAATTATTAAGATGGCACTGTATCAATGAATATTATTATTTATCTTTATACTATATATTTATACTAGGTATATTGTTATCTTACATACTATATCTTTATAATATACCATTACATTATATAATTTAATTATGCAATATTATTATATTATTGTATTATTAATTTACTTGTATGATTATAATAGTATTAATAATATTTGTTTATAATACATTACTATATCATGTATTATATATTTACATAACATTAATATATTTTAATAAAACATATCTCTAACAGAATTGAAATTAGACAAAAATCATAATGAAAAATTTTCCCCTACTTAATATATTCCATACATCATTCTGTATCTTGTAGAATTTCCTTCTGAAGAAATAATTTCGAGAAATTTATTTTTCTAACCTACCTTCAGCCTCATCAAGAAGAGGATATAGCCTAACCCAATTACTACGATTAAACTATGTAATCACGATCTGAAATTTAGTCGTAACTCTCCTAATTCAAACTTAATATACGAACAATTATCACGGAGATGAGCGAAGCGAAGAAGTGAAACTCATTTTTGCAGTGATCTTATATGTCCTCTGCAATTAGGCTCTCCCTTTTGGAGAGAAGCATCGAGCACTACGACAAGGGTTGATTTGGCCCCGACAGTCGGTTGATTAGTTACAGGAGACCAAGTACAACCATTCTGATCGGTGTTCAACGTATGGGACGATACGAAGACACGTTCATGTCGACTCGGATACCATTCGTACGATCCATACGTCAATCGTCATTCTAATGGAACATCAAAACGTACACGATGCAATCATGTTATATTATGCATGAAGCTTCTCATACTGGGTCTGTGTTGCTAAGTTCGTACAAAGACACGTGGTGCACTGTTTGAGAAGAAAATTTCTCTTTCATACGAAGTTATTATATTTAAATTTTTATCGAAGATTGATAAATTACGAGCACACTGTGAAGGGTGTATGCAACTAACTCATACATTTTAAATCTAACTATTTAAACATTTTTTAATGCGATTATTGAATAATTACTTTGTGGAATGACAAAATAATATGGAAGTGGATAATAAACTCTGCTGGAATAGGATATTTGGTCAAACAATTTTCCTTAGAAATTTTAATTCTATTTTAGACTATGAAATTTGAAAACATTGTTGAGTAATTTTGCTTTAGGATAATACGAAATTAGTATATTAATGAGCTCTAGATACTCAGAAGTATTCTAAGAATTTCTAATGTAATTATAGATACATTTGTAATTATTGAACACTGCTGATTAAGGCAGGATAGTACAAAATTAGTATAGAAATGAGCAATGTAATCAGTTAATGAAAATTAATTAAAAGACACGAGTAAAATTCGTGAGCAGCATTAAAAATATGTAATAAACATAGTCAAATTATAATATTCGACTGAATCCGATTTTATGCATATTTTTAATTCAATAATACTGTAATAAGGATAAAAGTGAACAACCAAATTATTAAGAATGGAGTATATAATTAACCTAATATTATAACAATTTTTTATTGGATTCTAGACGTAAGTACAATCCGAAAGCAACAGTTATTGCGTGCGGATTATTTTGCTTAATGATACAAATGGATTAAGTAATAACGATACACAATAATATGAAATTAGCATAGATGTGATCTACAATATCTATCATAATACAATATTTTCCCAGAATTCTACAATCATTCTGAAAAATTAGAATATGACGTCAACACATAAATATTACAAACACAGTCGAAATGAAATACGTAATTAACCTAACTGTTTACAAACCTGTATTAAATTCATAAATTCTTATAAATACAATTCATAACCCCTGTGAGATACAATAACTATACAAAATAGCCTAAACCTGGCACAGAAGCAACCAAGAATCCCAATTCTAATTATTTTCAAGAAACCTGCTAAAATTTATCAATCCATTCCGAACCTAACAACAATTCTGTCTCATAAAATATTATTTTTATCATTTTCATTAACTTCTATCATAAAAACAAATTTCCATTCAAATCGTTAGAAAATCGATGTTTAACCATATTGATGCAAGTGAATTAAGTAATAACGATACGTAATAACGTGAAACTAGTATACATGTGATCAACAATCTCAATCATAACATAATACTTCCCAAGAATTCTTTATTCATTCTAAAAAATTATAGTATGATGTCCACACAAAAATGTTACAAACACAGTCAAAATAAAATACGTAATTAACCTAATTGTTGACAAACCTGTATTAAATTCATAAATTCTTACAAATAAAATTCATAACCCCTATCAAATGCAATAACTATACAGAATAACCTAAACCTAGCATAGAAGCAACCAAGAATCCCAATTCCAATTATTCTCAAGAAACCTGCTAAAAATTCTCAATCTAATGATGGATTGCTCAATCCAACAGCAACCCTGTCTCATAAAATGTTATTTTTATCACCCTCGTTACCCTCTAACATAGAATCAAATTTCCAATAAAATGGTTGAAAAATCGATGTTGAACCATCGCACTGTCATTCGCGCTGCAGCAGCAGCACCCCGGCTAGCTGCAATTTCGCAATGTTAACTGGCGAAAGAAAGGTCCTGACCAAGCTTGAGAAACTGGATTTCACTCGGTTGCGATGTCGCGGAGGTAAAGGGAAAGAAAATAAGAGAATCGTGCCGAACAAAGTAATTATAGAGTGCCGGCGTAGCGAGAAGAAACGGTTCGTCGGGCTGGCAAGCATTCCGTGAGGCGGAGGTGGAACCAAGGGTCGGAGTTGATAAAGAAATAAAGAATCGTGAAAGTTCGCGTCGAACCCCGCGCTCCCGTGGGGCCTTATGACTTAAAGTCTCCTTACTCCGTTAATTCCGAACATTAACAAAAGTCTCGCTAAAACTCGCCGCCAACTTTCCCGCCCCCATGGGACCGGCTCGGGACTTGTTAATGAAAAAAATACAATAAAACTCTCTCACGACGAAACTCGTCTCGAATTGTCGAGACTTGCTAGTTGCTCGCGCTTCGAAACGACGCCACTCTTTTCTTTCATCCACGATCTTCGAGGAGGATTTATAGCCAGCAATGGATCAGGATCTGTTATCACGAGCTGAACGATTTCGGTAAAGGAAAATAGAGACAAGAGGCAATTGACATGAGGCAGAGGGGCTGTAGTAACCCCTTGCTTTATGATTTATTTTGAAGCGACTGAACTGGATTATTTCATTCCGTGGCTATTACGTCGGAGAAATTATTATGGGGTAGTTTTCATCGAATTTATTTATGAAAATTGGATAATTAGTTAATTTTTGATAGGTTTATTATGATAACGATATAAAGAAAAGAGATTATTATATTCGTCGAGTAAGAATTAAAATAAAAGATGGAAAGATTAATGTTAATTTTAATGAAGGTAATTAAATTTATATTAAGTATTGTAGAATATTAGAAATATTCAGTATTATAGATACTAGACAGCTTGAAGGCTTTAAAGGAATGAAAAGTGGAGTAATATAATTATCAATTAATAATATTATTGAACTAACAAATTTGAAGCTATATAATATTATTATTAATATTTTAAAACAGACAAAAAATAGGTTATGTGAAAAATTACGAAGCTTCGAGTCCAGAAAATGTTAAAAAAAAAATGTGCAGTTAAGAAATGACAGAGAAAACATTACTAAACACATTACCATGTTTTAGTATACTTATATACTTAATAATACCCTTAATTAATTTATCAATTACTAATATTACTGAAATTAACAAATTTGGAGCTAAATGATATTATTAGTACATTTTAAAACTGACCACAAATAGGTTATGTGAAAAATTAGGAAGCTTCGAGTCCAGAAATGATAATGTAAAAAAGAAAATGTGCAGTTAAGAAATGACAGAGAATACTAAACACATTACCATGTTTTAGTATACTTATATACTTAATTATACTCTTAACAATATCAGGAAAGATAAATCTAATCTTGATTTTATTCCTCGTTCTTGTCATCATAACCTTCAAATTCAAATATGTACAAATAAAGCACTCTAAGATATTTATAAAAATTATGAAACTACAATTAAATAAAAATAAAATTATATATTTCGTTGTATTGTATTATAATCTGTAATTTTTCAATAAACAAATTTATTATAGAAATAAAATACAACACAATATAAATACAAATTGAATTATATTCTGTACTAACGTAATAAAAAAAAATGCCAATATTTCCAAACAGTTATTTTTCAAAGTAAAACAAACACCTCCATGCACTTCGAAAAATAAAAATATTAGAAAAGGCAACAATTTTAACACGTTCCGCTTATTCGAAGCAGAAAATTAAATAAAAAGTAATAAGTAAAACACGGTAGGCTCTCTTCCGTTAGCATCGTTCCTCGACACGATTGTCGAAAGCAAATTTAAACTCGGTATTCTTTCGGGTAGGGCGAGTGGTTTAATACCGAAGTGGCGGTGCAAACCGCTTTATGTTTCCGCTTTATGCCCACCGACCCTTTCTTTCCTACCCGAACGAGATCTCTTATTTATTCATTTATTCCGGCGAGATGAACTTTACGAAGATTTTAATAGCCCTCCACGACTTCCTCGAAAACTCGCCCGGTAAAGTAGACGGCTTAGATTTAGGAACGCGTGATGTACGTGACGCGAAACGAATCTCACGGAAAGCGGCTCGTGGCGAGGAGGTGCTGCCCTTCCAGTGAGCATCCGCCAGGGAGGAATATCGTGTGAAGTTGTTTCGTAAAATTAATTACACGGACCTTGAGAGCAGAGTGCGGCTCGTGATTGTGACGCGAACGCGTAACGACGTACGTCGCGCCGCGTCGCGGTGACGTATGCGACTATTCCACGACTATCGTGCACTCCGTTTACGCAGAATTCGTTTTACGTCACCGTGGGACTGTGTATTTATTTGGTGGTTAGGGTTCAGAGGTATGGGAACTTGTCTCCTTCGGAATAGAGGAATTTGTCTCCTTTGGAATCGAGAATCTCTTTCGACGGATTAGATCATTAGTGTTTATACCTTTGCAGGTTATGTTCTAATGGAGAGGAATTGAGAGTGGAATAAGATTTTTGTGAGATAGTGAATTTATGGTGATTGCATGATAGATAGGTAAATTGTTGAAATGAAATGAAAATCGATCACTAAAACGTTAGACTGAACACTCCTGTAAAAACACACCTTAAGTTCATATAAATTATCGATCGAAACGCCATCTTACTCTTCCGTTGACAGGCATGTTGATGATCAAGTTTAATTATAATCGAAGTCATTAGTTGATATATATGTAAAATTATATTTTATTAATTAAACATTTTGGTTAATAACTAACAACATGGATATCGAATGTTTATACTTACTATATTCAATAACTATAATATGTATTTTAAAGTGAACTATTTAAAACAATATGGCACATACACTAAGAAGAATTAATCTTAAGATTATACCAATATATAAAAGTGGAAAACAATTCAACGATATACACGATATTTACGCTGCATTTGTTCGAGATATTGGCCGTGGTGGCGCTAGTGAGTTAAATGGAAAATCGTCCTAAGGCTGTCATAAGGAAGGAAATATGAAACAATATCATATCGAAACTAGCTATTTTTCAATTAGTGGTTATTTTTACTAATACTATACGCTACTTATGTAATATTTTCATAATCCATCTATACTACATATTCATTGAATTATTTTCTAATTTTACTGATACAATTTTAAGAGCACCTTCTTGCTATGTACATTATTATCATTTCAAATATCTCACAATCAGTGTAACATGCACACATCACGCTTTAAAAATATTTAAAAAATAGTTTACAAAAAAGATATAAACCAGCAATTTTAATATATTTATTCGCACTTATTATATTAAATTGAATTTTATACCTGACAAAATTTAGTATAGAAATAAATTTAGCGTAGTATTAAAATTACTTTCTTCTTTATTAAATCAGTAAAAAGAAATTTATAAAATTCGCATGATAATATATTCATGAAACAACAATTTTGTAAAATTAGAAAAATGGGAAATCTTTTTTCTCGCATTTTGGTTTAGAAGAAGCAAAGAAGGGGTGTGAAAACGAAATGGAAAAAGAAAAGTCTGCGGGAAAAGTTATCTCGAGCACGAAACGAAAAACTTCTCAATATCGGTTAAACGAAAGCTTGGCTGTAGTGGTGGAACAGGCTGGAAATAACGTTTGATCGTGCTGAAAATTAGGGAAGCGATTTCATGGACAGGAAGGGACGACCGAGGGAGAAAAAACCACCCAGGGAAAAAGAGAGAAAATAACAAGAAAAAATAAGAGTTTGAATCGCAATCTTTTAAATTTATTCTCACATTCCTCTATATGGGATAGCACTCCTTTTTAAATAAATGGAAATTATTTTTAATTTTTGAAAATATTAATCTGCTAATTCCAATGATATATTTTCCAAAAGTACGCTGAGATTAAAATTAAAATATATTTTTGATTAAATTGTTAACCCTTTGTACTCTAGAAGCAATCTTCAGTCACCATTTATTTAAATTTTAAATATCGATATTAATTAATATATCAAATTTAAGATACTGTAATAGTGTGCGAGATATTAACATCAAATAATTCTACCATTATTTAATTATTATACCATTTTTTATTTACTGCTCCCAAAAACATCGTCCCCTTTATAGCAGAGAATTTTTGAATTTCCACTCTTTTGTAGTCAAAAAATCATCGAGTGCATAGGATTAATAAGCATAATTCAAAAATTTGTGTAAAGAAGAGAGAATAATTTATTTCTATTAAATATGAAATAATTATATTTTCTCCCCAATTTTGTATTTTTGCGAAGAAAATGTTTAATTGTAATATAATTGTACCGTTAAAAACAGCCTATAGTCTGTTCAACGAGACGAGATACCAAATGTGACAACTGCACGTGATGAGATCAGGGACGAGTTCACAATAGCTGGACCCAATGATTGGGTCTGAAGGGGTTCTGAAATTATGCAATGAAGAGGATCCAGGAATTTGGTCTTGTTTTGCTAAAGCTCAAGAAAATGGACCAATAGTTGCAGACCACTTAACTCATCACACAGACGTTAATTAATTAAGGTATAAATATCGGTATCTTGTCTCTTTGAATGGACTATAAGTTCTCACACATCCACACTCTAGTACTCGCTATTCCTCACTGTCATTCACGCATTTTCACAGCCTCATTTCACCCTCACATTTTCTCCTCTTCCAAAACTCATTATCTCTTTCTCGATCTGTCATTTTGTACACAAGACACGCAACCTTCCCACCATGGTGCCAAGTACCCAAAATTTTCAAGTACATTTTTAGACTCACTAGCAATCGACACTCTGGTATAAACAGATTCCACCCACCCCATTGTCACGGGAAAACTCACAAGACTTTTAATAAAATAAGTTTATTAAAAAATATACTCTCAAGAATTCGGCAGAACAGTGGTCACGATAACAATGATCCTTTTCATCGGTTTTCCTGAGTCTTTATATATTTTTCCAAGAGTGGGGGTGATGATGATCTTAGTCCTAGTCGTGGTTTGACTAGGATGTTTTCTGTACTTTGGAAATGGTGAGTAACAGGGGATGACTAATTATTTTGAATGCGGTGGCTATGTACGTTTCCTGAGTCAGTAATGTAAATAAGGGCCTCCTTACACCGTCCACCTAAACACGCTACTCATGTAGAAGACTTTCATTCCCAAGTATACATTGAAAATAAATTGTTTAATCCCGATCCTGTCAATTGCATAAAGAACACCCCTGTCTCCCTTTACCTCAACCTCGTCAGAATCGAACACAGCGGCCGTTTAATAGGAAGAAAAAGGAAGCCTAGTGACAAGAGGAATGCGTAAACTTAGCCTCGACAAGTCTGCGTAAATTGGTCCTGGAGAGCACCCGTCGAAACTGCCAACTTCGCTTACCGATCGAGATTCGATCTTTCCCCTTCGGGACGAGGTACGTGGCCTCGCGAAGATGGAGCTGGCCCAGGGGTGATGGCACACCTAGTTTTGATTCGCCTCATGGCATCCTACCGGTCACGGGGCTGACGGCGCGTAATTGTTCTCTTGTCTGGTTCTCGCACGGCATCCAACCCCTGCCAACATCCGCCATCCCCGCGATTGCCATCGCGCCAAGAATGCATAAACAGCCTGCTTTGCCAGCCCGCAATGCTGCAAACTCTCCTACGCTTACTCTACCATCTCGCGATCCTGTTTGCCGAAAACGCACCGGTATGTTCAGCCATTCGTAGAATCGGAGATGGTTAATCGCTGTTTTTCAATTTGAATCGCGTGCTTATATCATTCATAACGTGACTAAGATTGAACCAACCGTGACTTAAGTGACAGTGTTTGAAACTTACATTCAAAATTCCACGTTAGGCGTTATATAGTCTTGTTGTTAGTCACTCTTGTGGATAGAAATAGACACCAATATCTTCTAGATCTTTTAATTTTCTTTAACAGTTAATAGTATACTTCCATAAAAATATTTAAATAATGAAAAATGATTGACACTTTCCAGAAAATTCTTCTCTCTCTCTCTCCCTCTCTCGCTGTTATTAACCTTTACATACCCATGAGAATCTTTGACGATTCTCACAAAACTGTTTTATTCTGGCACATTCTTTTAAACAATTTTTCAAACATCGTTCATACTAGACTGCACTGGTACATATTATATTTATACGATTCTCACAAAACTGTTTTATTCTGGCACATTCTTTTAAACAATTTTTCAAACATCGTTCAGTCACTAGACTGCACTGGTACATATTATATTTGTATCATCTCAAATGAGTTTTGTGCTAGTGGTTGTCATAGAATGTGTGGAATGTTTGTATGGAAGAATGTGTGCGTGACGAGTATGACAGAGAGTCGCGAAAAAATAATCAGTAGGTGAATGACAGTCATTACATATAGACGTTGTGTGTGAGAGAGCCCTCGAGAAATTATATCGCAGTTAGAAGTGAATTTATTTTACGAGATTTAGTTATAATTTATGTTGTGCTGTTATTGTGTTAAATAAATCTTATCAGGTTATCCATTTACTCACATCCTCCATCGCTCGCCATCCCACAATATAATTATATTGGTCTGAGATCAATAATGATTTTGACTAGCAAAGGTAATTATACATTCTCAAGAACCGTATATACCAATTTTGTTTCATTTAAAACGCAATAAAATTTCCATGTAACATGGGTGTTGGAAATCAGCTACGCTCATGCAACGATGACGACAGGCCTGTCGAAGGTTGCAGGCCAATACCGACCTTTGGACTTCAAGGGTCGGATTTGGGGATTTAAAAGGGCCTGTTGTCCCTCGGAGCTCTTCACTCTCAAATCAGGAACACTACGGATATCTTATATATTGTGTCCCACAGTGGCATTTAAAAAAGACTTAGTATTTCATATATATATATATATATTGCATAAAGTGTATAAACTTCACGTATATTAAACCTTTACAAATACAATTGCTGTATAACTGAATACAGTTACTTTCCTGCACGTTAATCATTTGGCTATTTTCTTCACGAAATTCCCAACAATGGGTCTATCTTATTATCCGAAATTCTGTGCAGCAAAGAGTTAACCAAAGACTACGCCAATGTTGTACATCCCCAACATCTCAGAGACCCTAAGCTCATAGCCACACATCAACCACTTCGTTCGAAACCGCTTAATATTTCAACGAGCCGGAACAGTCCCTTATCCTGATAATAATCGTCACTGTCGTTTCTTAGTCGTCGCCAGAGTTTCGCCAGGCTTGGCACCAGACGCGGAAACAAACTTACAGGAAGTTACCGGGACCGTGCTCGCTGGTGGCAATATTCCCGACGACAGGAGCAGCGAGCTAAAGCCGTTTTACCGAATGACAGGTCGGTGACGTTCCAGTGAGGCGGCCTGTACTAGTATCGGAGGAAGGGATCATCGTCGTCGACGTCCTCGAAAGGTTTAAATCACTAGTTCGCAACCAGGCGAGACGAAAGCTGCCTTCGCGCGCAGCCAGGACGATTTTCGAGGGTCGTTCGTGCAGCCAGGAAGGGCGGAAAAGGGAGACAGAGAGCCGGAGAGGGAGGTTGATGGGTAAATGCGATGTGATGCGAGTAACTGAGTGGCTAATTGAATGAGGTGCCTCCCAGGAGCGTCGAACCGTCGCGTGTCACACGTCAGAATTTCCGAACTGGGAGCCGGAAATTACGACGATTGTCGGTTCTCTGCCAATTATCAGCTCGCGATATGATTGCGGCTGGAGTCGCGCGATTCGACCGTGAACAGAGCATGCACACCTCCGATCGTTCCTCGATCAGGCTAGTTGATAGAGGGACAGGCCAGGCTCGCTGACGCCACGACGAGCTAGGGATATGGACTGGCGCGTCAATCATTAATAACCCATCAGCCGTATCGATAGTTCGATTTATCTACCGATACAGAGAATCCAAGGCAGGTCGTGGGGGAGGAGAGAATGATCGTTTGTCAATTTATAAAAGTCCCGGCGATTGGTTGGTGAGCCGTGTCACGGTGCGTTCGTCTGTTAGGCTCGGGGAGAGTCGAAGATGAGAGTCGGGTTGCCGTTTGCGGGCAAATCGATGAGCACGTTAATCCCTTTGTTATGGATGCTCTGGGACAGGGGATATTTCGGTCTATTTGTGGGAGAATATAGGTACGAGTTCGGCTTTTAATAATTTTTAGAATTAATTAGGGTAGAGCGAATATGTGAGCCGTTTATTCTGAAAGTGGCCTAAGTCCATTTATACTTAACACCTGATTTACGAAGCCCGTCAATTTGACTGATGGGTTGCTCCAATTATACAACGGTAACAGATTTAGTTAACTTATATTAAGATTGTCAATATTGTAATTGTTTTTAAATTAAACTAATCGTTAAAAAAAAAAGAAAAGACACGTGTTTTCCTTTACCTGTAAATTTGACAGCTGTACGTAGAAATAGGCATACGGATAGCGTCCGTAAACCTAGTGTTAAATTGAGATATTTAAGTGCTTGTGTTTCAATGCAATTAAAAATATACGTACAGGTTACTAATGAGTCATACTGCTTAAGTGTATCTAAAGGAGTTAAATTTATAGTTCCTATTAAAATAATGACAATTATTAAGCGAATAATATGCGTTTTCTTACCAAGAATGGAGTTAGGCCACTTTCAAAATTAACAACCAGATTCTTTATAAGATTTGAAGAAGCCCAAGTCCATTTAAAATAATTTAAGATGCTTCAAATTGAAAAAAAACAATACTCAATTTATTTTATATATCTTTACAATACTTCAAAAACATAATTTATGCGATTCAAAACATTTCTTAACTACATAAATTACAGAATAATTTACTGCTCATCTACATTTTGTGTGTGTGAAAGGAATTTGAAGAAATCGTGATGGTCCGGTGGTATGTATCGTAATAGGTCCATTATGTCCTTGAATTTTGCTGTTGTAATTTGTCTGATATTTTTATACAGTGGTGTCAATACAATATTTTCGAACTTTCTTGGTCTACCCTAACGTGGTAATAAATTCAGGACTTTATTTTTCATTCACATTCATTCATTCATTAGAGAAAATTTTATACGGTTCATTTCTAACAAAACGCATCCAACATATTTTTAACCAGTTTATTGATGCTCCGTCAGAATTCTTTACCCTTTTAAAAATAGCGCCTTCTAATAATTTTGTTGATACAAAATCTTCTTGTTTCATTTCATTTACAATAAAGTTATTACCTTTCCGGCACTTCTTTGATAATATTTTAATAATCTTGGGGGACAAACAGTAAATTATTTTTTTTAACGACATTTCTACCACGCCAAAATCTCTATCATTTGGTAACAAAGAATGTCCTGATATTAAGAATTCGTGATCTATGATTGTCTAAAAACTGAGGTTAACTTGTTAAACACTAATGTTAAATACTAATTAATTAGAATTACCTTCATCACTGCCTTCGGACATCATCAATAATAAATATCTCAATTTAAGTATAAATGAACTTAGGCCGCTTTCAAAATAAACGGCTCAATTATTGAACTAACTCTGAAAACTTGTGTCCAAATTACTCGAAATATAAGTAACTTCAAATGCTTTATTGTTAGGTAACTTGAAGTTGTACATGTAACCACGAGCAACCGGAAGTAATTGACAAATGGACATAAGCCACTTTTAAAATAAACGGCTCATGTAATCCATATTTCTCGAAATCGAGGATCAACTAGTCGAGCAGTGATTATACGTGCAAGAACAAGTTGAAGAGAAGAATAATATTCATTCAACGAAGGTTTCGATTCTGAAAGAAAGGTTCTGGAAGTCATCTAAATCCAAGTGACGTGGTGGACAAGATAAATAAAAGAATAAAACAACATAAATAATTAACATTCTCTTCCCTCCTTTTTATTCACTTAAGAATACCATAAAGTTTTTTACATTCTTTATTAAATTTATCCGGAGCAGCGGTTTTAATTAGACAATCGGCATTCATTTCTTTACGTGGCAGACGACAAATATGCAAAGGTACGTATCTACAACGCAATTATAAAATTTCATAAATTAACCACAGAAATTGAGCAATTTATTAATTTTTCTCCAAATGAACAGGAGAGTACATGAAACAAGAGAAGATATTGGAAACAAACGTTGGAAGCATTGTTGTGTCCATGCAGGTGTGCCTGCATCACGAAAAGAATGTAAGTATTTCTATTAACATAACCTTAACATAACATAATATAACTCAGTTGTAAACACATGGTGTAAGATATAAAGCATTGCTTTCCCATCTTTCATTAGTGATAGCAGAGCACGGTTGTGTGGAGATAATATTCTGTCGAAGTAAACAGGTACGTGCAACAATACAAAAATATTGGACTCATGGAATATCATCAGCGTAGATGCCAAGAATTATACTTTATAGCAAGAAAAAATTGAACCAGCAATACAAATACGTAAAGTATATGTTTATTTCATTGAAGATCGATTAATTATATGTCATACAAGATAAAAAATCTTTGAGGGTCAAATAAAGATTCAGAAAATGGAAATGGTTTAGGCAGACAAAAAGGAATGCAATTAATTTAGGTCATGGCCTCTTCTAGCAACAAGATATGGAGAATGCAGTGAGATTGAAAGGTATGTTGTATTCATGATCCAAATGGATCAGTGAATCAAAAATTAATATCAGTGGTCAAAGTTACCGATCATTGCTAACATGATAAGTTTCAGAATGATGCAGCTGAGGTATATGAAGAAAGGGGAGAAGTTTCGAATGAAAGCAGTGAGAAGAGGAAACGCATATTATGCGGGATCACGAAACAGAAATGTGGCAGTATATGTATCAACAGTGTAAAATGTGTGGCATCGACATGCAAATTTGTGGATCCTTGAAGAAATGGAGAATGTGCAAGTGGTATTAGTTATGAAAGGTAAAGTTACATTGAATATAGAGTATAAACGTTGCATTAAGGCAAAAATGTTTAGAAATATCTACAGGAACGTCGAAACAATAAGAGCAGGAATATAATGGTGCTGTGGTACATAATGGACTTTATTGGGCTAATGAAGCTAATGTCAAAAGGAGGTAAAAGGTACGTCTTACCTGCTGATAGTTATTCGAGAAAAGAACCATTGGGTTGACTGATTTATAAATGACTAAATATTTAATATGAAATATTATTGATGAAGTCCTTTTTTTATTATAGGAGACTTCCAAACATGAGTAATATTTATATGCAAAAGCTAGCCCCTAAAGGTAAAGTAGTAAGTACCATTTAATAATACTTCCATGGATTGTATATCTGTGTTTAAAAATTTAATTTATATACAGTATTTACTTTCTAAATTTCTATTTTATTATACTAAATAATTTCTCATTTGTATTACAATAGTAAATAATAAATTTTAAGAAATTTGATTTTAAAGGTATTTTACATTAATCGAACTAATGTGTTTCTTATTACTAGGTTGTAATGAGAACAACTTTTGGTGATGTTGAGTTAGAATTATGGGCAAAAGAAACTCCAAAGGCATGTAGATATTTCATACAATTATGCATGGAAGGTTATTCGGATGACACTATAGTTCATAGAATTATCAAAGGATTTATAACACAAGGTGGCGATCTCACAGGTACAGGAGAAGGTGGTAAAATATATGGAGAACCATTCAAAGTGAGACTATATTTATCAATAAAATGAATTCGTTTTTTTTTCAAAAATAATTATTGGATAAATGTGTTTTAGGACGAATTTCATACAAGATTACGTTTTCTTCGACGAGATTTAATGGTTGTGGCTATTGCTGGAGAAGATGACAATGGTTTCCAATTCTTCTTTACTCTTATTTCTACGCCAGTTTTGCAGCATAAACATACAATCTTTGGTAAAGTTGAAGAATATACCATATATGACATGCTTAAAGTTGAAGAAGCACTTGTAGGTGAGGTAAATTTAATGTTTACAAGGAAATATATCAAGAACTAATATAAACATAATATTTTCTCTTTTTTTGTAGAATGATAGGCCACTTTATCCTTCAAGATTGGTAAAAACTATAACATTGATTAATCCATTTTCTGATATTATACCAAGAATAATACTACAGGAAAGAGAAGAAGTAACAGACTGTTTAAAGACTAAAACACCAAGAGTAAAGTAAAAATCATATATGTTTGTAGAATTTAGCTCTGACAGTATTATTCCTTGCAATTAAAAATTTTGTTACAGTGACTTCAATATTTTATCATTTGGTGAAGAAGCAGAGGAAGCTAAAGAAGAATCTGTGATATTAAATAAAAAGTTTAGTGCTAAGGACAAATCAGCTCATAGTCATATAACGGATCCAAAATTAAGTTCACAACTAGCTGTTGAACCACGTGGACTTGCAAATAAAAAAAGGGAAGAAGACCGTAGTAGCGATTGGGAAAGTGACGACGATGTAAAAACTCAAGCAGAATTAGAAGTTATAAAGACAGAGAAAAAGTTAGTTTAGTGTTTACATTATAACTATGTTATAGAAAGTAGAAATTTTTATTGACTGTCTTATATTTATATTTTCAGAGTAGTGAAGGAAAGGATAAGAAATGAATTGAGAGATGCAAAGAAAGGACCGAAGAAAATAAAAAAATTATAAAATAAATGATGTTGAAGATGATATAGATATATAGGAAAATGAATAGGGAAAAAAATACTTCGTATAAGGTTTAACACGAAAGAAAGCCAAAAAGATGCACGACAAGACAGGTAGATGCAAGATAAACGAATATCTAGAATTATTAGGATAACTAATGTATTTAAATAGAATCATTTGCAGTAGTGTGTATATGTCTATTAATATTGTTATACATATGATCATTATAATGATAATTATTACGTGTTATGTATTACCAAACAGCTTTTTCTCGCAACGGTCCGTAATACGGACATCTACTCAGATTCTAATGTCTGTATGTCATTGCTTATTATGTCGTTAACAATTAACGTTTATATGTGAAACTTTCAAAGTGAATAAAAAGTACCTAAGCATATAACCATTGCAGTTTCGTTTTCTTTTTACCAAGAATGAAACAAGGCATCTTCATTTGTCACATCATGTTCGTCTGGCTCTGAAGAGAGTAAAGAGAAGGTAGAAAAATGTATTATACTTATTTATGTCCTTTTATCGTTTTGTTTCTCCCGCCCTGCAGGTCACGTGGTTTTTCCTTCGGCAGTTTCGATCAGCGCCATCTATGATTTGGGCTTAAAAATCAAGAAAGTGATAGGAATATAGGATAGGCAAGGAGGTCGTCGAGTCGCTGGTCACGTGGTAGACAAGGACAGTGTAGGGATAGAAAAGGATAGAATGGCTCCGGCAGTGAAAAATTATTAATTACTCAATTTCCGTAAACAATTTGTGAACTTTTATAATTGTATTGCAAAGCTGGAACTTCAGGCTGCATTCTCATATAACTTTTGTAAAGAATTTATCTCTAAATTGTTAGTTATTAATTTTCGTTTTATGGCGGCTATGATTTCTTAACGGCGACCATCACGATTTTCCGTGGAAATATTTAATACTAAACGAAACTAGCATCAATATGTGATCAAAAGTTATATGAGAAGATTCGCTAGAACATTGTCTTTCTAATGAGTGCACAAAGCTTCATAAATTAATTGCGTAGAGGATAGTAATTAATGAAAAACCAATGGCGCCTTCGACAGTCTTCGACAATAATTCAAACATTTCGTAGAATAATTATTAATAATTAATTAATCAGGGACAAATTTATATCGAAAAATATATTGGAAAGTTCGTGAAGGATCTGGCTTTATGATGCAATTATAAAAGTTCATAAATTAATCACAGATATCGAGTAATTAGTGAATTTTCCACTGCCGATTTGATTTAATAAAATATATTCGGAGCACATAACCAGAGTTAGTAAACTGACATCAGAGCCGTCTATGATTCTAGACTCAGAGCTCGAGTTCCGTAACGAGAACATAGACGGCTCTGATGTTAGTTTACTAACTCTGGTTATGTGCTCTGAATATATTGTAATATATTTTAATAAATCAAGCCAAAATGTTTTCTACATTCTTTATTAAATTTATCCGGAGCAGCGGTTTTAATTAGACAATCGGCATTCATTTCTTTACGTGGCAGACGACAAATATGCAAAGGTACGTATCTACAACGCAATTATAAAATTTCATAAATTAACCACAGAAATTGAGCGATTTATTAATTTTTCTCCAAATGAACAGGAGAGTACATGAAACAAGAGAAGATATTGGAAACAAACGTTGGAAGCATTGTTGTGTCCATGCAGGTGTGCCTGCATCACGAAACGAATGTAAGTATTTCTATTAACATAACCTTAACATAACATAATATAACTCAGTTGTAAACACATGGTGAAAGGTATAAAGCATTGCTTTCCCATCTTTCATTAGTGATAGCAGAGCACGGTTGTGTGGAGATAATATTCTGTCGAAGTAAACAGGTACGTGCAACAATACAAAAATATTGGACTCATGGAATATCATCAGCGTAGATGCCAAGAATTATACTTTATAGCAAGAAAAAATTGAACCAGCAATACAAATACGTAAAGTATATGTTTATTTCATTGAAGATCGATTAATTATATGTCATACAAGATAAAAAATCTTTGAGGGTCAAATAAAGATTCAGAAAATGGAAATGGTTTAGGCAGACAAAAAGGAATGCAATTAATTTAGGTCATGGCCTCTTCTAGCAACAAGATATGGAGAATGCAGTGAGATTGAAAGGTATGTTGTATTCATGATCCAAATGGATCAGTGAATCAAAAATTAATATCCGTGGTCAAAGTTACCGATCATTGCTAACATGTTAAGTTTCAGAATGATGCAGCTGAGGTATATAAAGAAAAGGGAGAAGTTTCGAATGAAAGCAGTGAGAAGAGGAAACGCATATTATGCGGGATCACGAAACAGAAATGTGGCAGTATATGTATCAACAGTGTAAAATGTGTGGCATCGACATGCAAATTTGTGGATCCTTGAAGAAATGGAGAATGTGCAAGTGGTATTAGTTATGAAAGGTAAAGTTACATTGAATATAGAGTATAAACGTTGCATTAAGGCAAAAATGTTTAGAAATATCTACAGGAACGTCGAAACAATAAGAGCAGGAATATAATGGTGCTGTGGTACATAATGGACTTTATTGGGCTAATGAAGCTAATGTCAAAAGGAGGTAAAAGGTACGTCTTATCTGCTGATGATTATTCGAGAAAAGAACCATTCGGTTGACTGATTTATAAATGACTAAATATTTAAT